>NC_056743.1:615477115-615609615 GCF_019279795.1 Protopterus annectens | reverse complement strand
TATGTCAGGGACAAGACCTGTGTGGGGAATAGACAAAACATAACATCCAATCCTCTGGCCATCATGTGGATAGGCCCACAGTTGAGAGCTATGCAGACAGGCTGCATTCCATGCAAAACTAGAATGTACACACAGACCCTGTAAAACTAGCAGTATTCAGTGCATATAACAGCTATATTCACACACTGTCTCTAGTCTGAAACCTTATACAAACATGTAGTTGGCCTGTGTCCACAAGTCCTGTTGTAAGAGGTATAGCTACCTGCTGTCTGTAACACCATCGCCCACACACAGAAAGGATATCTTCCATACAGGAAAGGTAAAGGGACAATGCCCACATGATGTAGTTATTTATTGTAGTGGGTTTCTATGACATTGGCTATTGGAAGACCTATACAGCTGCCTGCATGCAATTAGCAAGGGGGGGACAGCAACTGGTGCAGAGGACATCACCTGAACATGAGCATCACCTACAAAAGCCATGCTTCAACCTACTCAAGCAAGCTTAGTGGAGACAGAGAGAGAGAGAGAGAGAGAGCAAGCGAGAGAGAGCAAGCGAGAGAGAGAGAGATAGAGAGAGAGAGACACACACACGCGCCAAACACACACACACACACACACACACACACCAAAAAAAAAAAATAAATAAACAAAGCCTTGAATTATGAAACAGGAAGACATCCTGTACACAGAAGGGACCTGAAGATAAACCAGGTATGTGCAACATGTAAGCATGTAATTAAATGTAGTAATTGGTCTGTAAAAATGGGTTAGGTGATTATGAAAGATGTATATGTGCCATCAATACTCGCTGTAATGATGTTCTGCTGAAGAAATGTTATGGACATAGCATCTGGCTTTGTCTGCAGTGGGCCATACCTGTCAACTGTGCATATCTGCACAGAATGTCAAGATGTAGCCACCATAGTGTTTATTCTGTTCCTCCAAACATCTATATTACTCTGGCAAATAGCTGAAGGTGGACGTAATGAAGTCATGACAGTCACATCAGTTTCAGACCCCACCACCTTCAAAACAGTCATGGTAATGTGAAATGTATCATGCACAAACGTCATAGGTTTGTAATAGGCATATCTATGATGCTTCCCTACATATCCCCCCCAATGTTAATCTTTGTCCATATGTGATGCTCTATTATTGTTTATCATCTCAACTTTATGTAATTACTTCTCATGTATTATACTTATTGTAGTGCTATCTTTTGATTAAATTTTAATTTATCTGGAGCTTTTCTCCTCAGGTCTCCACTGAAACGGGCCCATGGTTCAGTTGGACCAACCCAGTTAAAATGGCAATGAATAAATAAATAAATAAATAAATAAATAAATAAATAAATAATAAACTTTTTAGAAAAATCAGCATGTACAACATTCAAACTATTATATATGCTTCAGAGGTCTGAAAGTCACTAACATGTACTTGTAAGTACTTGTCTACTACAGATTAAGAGCAGTATTCATATTCCTGGGTTTTGCACTTGCATAGTGGTTAAATGTGAAAAGTGCCATAACTCCTATATGCAATTATGGTAACACACAGATTATTCACATTAAGTAAATATGAAGGCATTTTAAGAACTGCACCCACTCATGGCAAAAGCATAAAGGACCTGAAGTTAACCTTTAAGTATATACAAAAGACTACATGAAATCTTTAGGCTTCTTATAACTTTGTATATGCTCAGATATTGTGCATGAATGCTGCTGTGCAGTCATGCTTGAAAGACTTAAGGAAAGTGCTGGACTCTACATCTAGCATTATTAATATAAAGAGATTTAAAGCATTTTATATAGGGATATCCTTATTTGGATACCTTGATGGTTTTCTTAAAAGAATGGAAAGGAGGAGAGAGGAAAGACTGTAAAAGGGAAGACATACCAAATAGGGGAACATAAACATCAAGGGCTATGCTGGACGAGGTGTAAGAGAAGAGGTACTATGTTTTTGGTGGGGAATATCTTTTATATAAGGAGGTGGCTTGGGTGGGAAGTGGGTAAGAGGGTGTAGGAGACAGAGGATAAGGGAAGGAAGAGATGAAGAGATGAAGAGGAGTGTAGCCCAAGAAATGTCCCCACAGGCCTCAAAAATGTCCAGTACCTGAAATATTGCAGTGGAGGACCCCAATGTTGAGGGGACGGTGGTTGGCACCAACTGGCACTGCAAGTCTTCTACCCACTGCAGAGAAGCCTTATTTGTCCAGAGGCATTTGTCCATGACCTGCTGCACAGCATCCTCAACTAAGTCCTGAAGCCCCCATTCAATAATGTAATGTTTGAGTGAGAAAGATTGGGTAGATTATAAGTGATGTATAATGTTTGCAACTGGGAGTGTGTCAGCATGGTTAGTGATGTAAAATGCTTGCAACTAGGATTGTGTCAATGTGGTTTGTTTTCATTTATATAAATGTATGATTTCCTATGTAGTAAGTGATGGTTTAATAAAGATGTTTCTTGTTTAAAAAAGACAGACATTGAATAATTTATGTAATATTGCTTAGGTTATATGACATATAGCAATATATGTGACGTATAATGTTTATGTTAATATAGTCTGATTACTTTTATATAAATGTAAATTTGCCTATGTCACAAGTGATAATTCAATAAAGGTGAGTGAAAAAAAATCATTTGAGTTTCAGACTTTATGTCCATTAGAAAATGCATGCTAACACAAAACCTGTTATTTTTGCAACTTCAAAAGTCTGTTACAGCAATGTTTAAAATATGAGCCTATCTTTTGCCCTTTGTCTCCCCAGTTATAAGAGATATGGGGACACATGTTGACAGCATCCTCTCCTTCAACCACCACATTGCCACAGTGGTCAGAAAGTCCTACTATGTGGCACATCTCATTACCAAGGGTTTTGCATCCAGGAAGAAAGAGGTCATCATCTCTCTGTACTCTTCCCTCATTAGGCCAGTCATTGAGTATAATTCCCCATTTAGCATGTACCTCACAAGACACATGCAACAGCTGGAAAGGCCACAAAAGTACCTCATGAAGAGGATCCTAAGCATTAAACACATGTCCTACATGGACAGACTCAAAAAACTCCAGCTATTCTCTGTCTCCTATCGTCTACTAAGAGACGATCTATGCTTGACTTACAAAGCCGTGTCTGACCCAGCTCTGTTAGAAATGCTACATCTAAAGAAATCCTAATCCCTCCACACCACATGCTACAGCGACCTCAACCTCATTACCACAATCAGCAGAACATGCTGGAGGGACAGGTTCATAACCCAGAGACTGCCCATGCTCTGGAATTGACTTCCCATACATTTCAAGCAGAGCACATCACTGGGCCTCTTCAAGAGAAATCTTGATGAGTGGATGGGAAATAGAAAGTTCACCCCGGGGATCACTTCACTGGCTCTACTTGATAGATGCTGGGTGGCAATGCCAGGGCACTTCTAAGGGCTAGGCTTGTAAAGGCTCCAGAGCCATTAGCCTAGTACACACCTATGAAACTTTGCCCAGATTTTTTGTGCTAAGAGATTGAGAGATGTGATAGGGAATAGATGGATCTGTTAACAAACTGCTTGCCTTACTGTTGTGAATGTATTTATCATGGTGCAAACATTAGTTCAGCATGACCTTACTTGGTTTGACTGAGACTCTGTATGTGTTTATAATTATGGGATTAGTGTCACCTATTTTTTTTTTCTGAGGATGGCAGGCAAGCTTTCATTGTTGTGTTGTTTGATGATTACAGCAAAAGTTTTTTTGTGTATTAATGTGGCATATTTGTATGTGCAGTAATGATGCAAAACCAGAGATTAAGGGAAAGGAGAAAGGAGAACGTCAGCCATGAGGAGAACTACATCCTCATCCCAGGCCTTAAGACATATGGTAAATGTAATTTTGGGAAAGTGAGGCCCAAACAAGTTTCAGAAGGCAAAGGCATGGAATTGAGTTGTTATGGAAATGAATGCAGTTGGTGGAAAGTACCACAAATTATTACAGTGTAAGAAGAGGACAAATGATATGGTAGGACATGGTAGAGCCCAGCAGAGGCAGAATGCATTTGTCTGTACCAGCACTGGTCCAGGGGCTTCCAACACATATCTATTTAACATCAGATGAGGAATAACTCCTCTCCAGTCATGGTGATGAAATGGAAGATGATGGGACTGGAATAACTAGAGGTGATGTAGACATTGGCTACTACCAAAGTCTGCAGCAGAAACACACATCTGCTCAGGAAGGTTGGTTAAAAACAATGACATATATTTATATAGAGGATTGAATACTCACAGGGAATGATTAGATTAAACACACTATAATTGCTATTAAAAGGTGAACCTTCCACATCAGCACAGAATGAAAATGAAGGCATTGTGCATGATAAGTGTCCCCCATACTTCCTTATTCTGCACACAGTAGTGTATGCTACTTTTTTATTAGTGAGGCATTCAATTCATTTTTACAGGGTCAACTGCAGAAACAAACAGTTCCGCTATACAAATAAATTTGGAGGATATCAGTAGCAGAACGGCTGTTGAAGATGATGATGATGAGGATAACATAATTATATTTTTGAGGCAGCCAATGGAAGGTGCTATGCAATCCCCACATTTAATAGCAGGATCTCACACCCTACAACATGTTAGCAATTCTGTAAGAAGTGACAGTGCATCTTAAAGTCAAGCACATGCTAACATTGCAATCATTCTTGTACAGGATGAAAACCCATGAACCTCTACACCAGTATCTCTAAACCTAGACAGACACTTTCAGGATGATGGCTGAGGTAACATTGTCCACAGTGACACCTTTACAAAAGGGCATCAGGCACAGGAATTTGTCACAGCTACTCCTGAAAACACATAAAGGATTGACTGCCCAGCATCCAGTGTGGCATGATATTGAATGACCACTGCCATAGACAGTCTTCTGGAAATGGTCAGAATCCTCCAGGGTATATATGAGGATTTCCAGCACACTACACTGAAATGGCAGAGAGTAGGAATAATGCCATGATTGCACTGATGCAGAGCATGGTGACATACTAAGCATCAGTAGCCACCTCCATTTATACAATACTTAAGATTTACCACACTCAAGTGGGAGTCAGTTTTGGTAAGGGAAGAGGATGAGGTACTTTCTAAAACTGTAGGGGCAGATCACGTCAGACTACAAATGCTTCTCAATATAGTACTGCAATTGATAGCAGGGAACAAGCACAACTTTCATGTAGGTCACGTCAGTTTCAGCTACACCTTGCAGAAGATCTCATTTGAGGTCCTGGTCATGTTCATGGTCCCACAATTCTGTCAGATCAGTGTCTGCAGGATCAATGGCATCAAGTGGATCACAACATCGGACAAGCTCATCACCCAGCTCTCATGAAAGTCCCTCTTCAAAATCACTTTGACCATCACCTAACCTATCTTTAGGAAATATGTATGGCACATTTGTCCTTGACCTACTGTGATTAAAGTGTGACATTTCTGTTACTTAGAATTTGACCTTTGCACATATATCAATGTTTAATTTGAAAGGGGATATAAATAAAGTAATAAAAAAGTGTGGGGGACTTAGGATACTTTTCAACTATGTGCACTTCATTCTTCTAATGATACTGCTTTAAACCTTATGGAACTATGGAAAGAAAGCTGTATGTCATAGCATAAGATTGCTGTGATTAACAGTATTAATGATCTATGCATTTTCATTGTTACAGGTGACAATTACCTGCAACATAAAGTAGTAATTCACAAGTATTCAGAGAAACACTAAGAAAATTAAAGATAAAAGTGAGTGTCCTGCCATGTTTTTGTCTCTGTGGCCACAAATGATTGTGTATGTTTAAATGAAATAATCTGATGTGCATTGCCTCAACAGGCAACATAGTTCAAACTTAGGAAACGATGCATAGTATAAAAAAATGTACATTTTCATTCAACTGCAAAGTATAAAATTGTGTTAAATACTGATGTAACACTTTTTACTAATAATGCCACTACAAGACATGCAGAATGTTCACACCTAGATACACCACCTCACTAGAATGTAGTGTGCAAAACAGATAAAATGTAATTATTCCATATATGATGCCTTACAATATTTTTGGTATGTCCTAATTGGACAGAACTAGTGATGGCACACAAATCACTGTATGTAATGTCAGCTAGCTCCATCACAATCAGATGATGTAGTTTTACTGACAATCTGTTCTGTGATTATGGCACATTCCCATCAGTGGGCCTATGACTTTATCATGGACTGAAACCCCTCCCTCCCTCTTGGGTGTGAGTCAGCACATCTGCACTTTCCCATCCATCCCTTCTTGGCTCATTTGATAGGAATTTTATGATGAGTTTAAGTTACTTGAAACTTATTTGGAGTGGATAAGTATCTTTGAATGATTGGGGCTTCAGCTGTTACTTGAAAAAATAATTGTTTTGGTCTTGATATGTTAAGATGAAGTCATATAATTTTAAGACACAATTGAAGAGAAACATGGCTAGATTGCATTTTAATACTTACTGAAATGATTGTATTGTGTGAAAGAAGGATTGTAAAGTTCTCAGTATACTGGACCTCAATGCTTTTTCATGATGTCATGACACCATATAATTTTAAAGGCAGTAAATGAAGTATCCCTAATAGTGAGCCCTGAGGGATGCCAGTAGTATCGGGAAGGAATTATCCATCTGATTAATCATTGTCTTTCTTCATAATAGCTTATGGATTATTTTATAGCACAGAAAGAAAATTAACAGATACTTAGGGTTATGACAGACATAGTTTGGTCAACAATGAATACTTTGGTGAAATCTTAACAGACTGATCCACCAATTCAGCCATGATTTAGTTGATGTCTGGTTAACCAAGTGTGTACCCTACAATATCCAGTAGGGAAGTATCTGTGCCATGGCTAAGCTGAGAATCTTAGTATCATTTTGTATTTAGCTGATTACAAAGCTAAACCTTAGCTTACACTGCTAACACACCAACTCTTTTGTTCGCAGGAATTAGATTTTTTAGTTGGTTAGACTTCATAAATTTTGACGATGTGCACTTTTAAAATGGAATGACTAAACACAGATTTCTCTAAGCCACCATGGCCTTGATATGGGGTGTGATAGAGTCTGTGTATCTAAGTATGATATACTTTTTGTACAACCTGGTTAATAAATGTGAAATAAATGAATAAATAAATGAACAAATAAATAAATAAATGAACAAATAAATAAATAAATAGTACCTCTCTTATATATAAATTCTTTTGTAGGAAGATGTCAAGGTTTCCACAATGATTCTTCTTACAGCAATGTACTATTCAGAACTGATGTTACAGACATACAGTGTCCCTCCTCAAAAGACCTGCTTCACTCTGAATTGAAGGGGCAATTGCTTTCTTCTTATACAACACTTATACAACACTTAAATGCATCACTGTTACCTTCTCTGCCTAATGCACCATGATACCTGACTATATAAAGCAGAAGTTCCATTTACAGCCTTTATATGCAGATTTTAAATCATTTTAAGCAGCAGTTGTCTTTTGCAACATTTGTACACAATATCTGCATTTGAGACACCAGTCTGGCAAGAACCACCACCCTGTAATATATTTATTCATTTTCTTTCTTGATTAGCATTGCATGCAGTTCTCACAGTATGGAGTTCTACTCGTGGTCTTCTGCTGCCTGATATTCTGTTCTTACTTTATACTCTCTTGAAACTACAATTAAGTCAAAGTGACAGCATTTTGTGCAGTTAAGAAACACAAAGTGATGGTTGTAACAGCTGTGTCATTCTATCTGTTTTACTGTAGTAGTAGCTACAAAGGTATTGGAAGCTGGCTAATTTGTACTTATCATGTTTAAACTTGCTACCAAATACTGAGATTGAAATGGCACACCCAACAGTAGTTAATTAAAAGACTTGCTGCCAAATATCACCCATAATGAAGGAGAGAGAGGAGATGGACCTGCCTATTGGGAACACAGATGCTGGTCAGATGAGCAAAATTAGCTGATATCTGTTCAAGGAGACACTGAACAACTGTTCACACTTGCATATATAGGAAATGTGTAAGGCATTTCTTATCACACAAGTACTATTATACAGGATGCATTTTCTATCTGTGTCCACAGAGACATTACCACAGTTACAATGGTGACAAAAAGTTAACCTGCCAACTTTACTACATTAAAAAAACATATAGAGGTATGTCCCTTGGCAGAGTAAAGTGCAGTAAAATCGAAGAGAACACCTTAATAGTATACTTCTAATAATCTTTGTTTTCAATTTTTTAAATTAAACAGTACAGATTAACAAATAGCATTAAGTCTGAAAAGGTAATATATGAAGCAGATAAATAACACTGCCATCACAAAACAGAAAAAAATATAGTCCACTTTTGGAGACCAATAACATCCAATAAACCAGTAGCACTGGAATATCAGCCAGAGGCCATTAAAAGCTATTTATTGCTTTTGTACAGATACAGGAAGTTATATAGCTACCAAATAAGATAATTATAGACATGACTAATTCTCAAGTACAGTGCAAAGTTTCATCTTTCAGAGCAACATTTTCTAGTTGGATTATGTCACCAGTCAAAGAATCTAGTTGTTGCATGAAAAAATTCCTGTGAATATTTCCATGAAGATAGTGTTTGTTTTATAAAGATAACATAATTTTGCATGTCTATTTTTTCTCTTTTCATCCAAGTTTTGGCTAAACAGATTATCCAAGGCTGATATTATATAAATTAAGTAAAAACTTTCTAGTAAGTAATAAGAAATTGGTATGCTAAGCACAAAAGTGTTAATACACGTAGAAAGGATTGTAAATATTATAAATCAAATATTTTTCAAGAGTAAGCGGCAACTACAACCAAATGGGTTGAGTAGATTTAAATGACCAAAAGATGTGAAACACATCTATAGCAGAGCTTACCTCACACACATTACAATTTGGGAAGTCAGCTTTACCCTTTGCTACAAGTGTTTGGAGAGTCGGGTAAGTATTATGAAGGACAATAAACTGTTACATAAACTTAAGGAAAAGTAGATTCTTCTGCATGTTATTCAAGATAATTTCCTAGTTAGAGAAAACATTTATTGTATTAAGCAATGCCATCCAATGGCTAGATAAGTGATAATATACAGTAGCAAATTAATTTAAAACTGAATTATAGATAAATGGTAAGAAATGTTTCTTTTTGAGATAATTCAACTACAAGAAAACTATATTTAGCTTGTAATCAAACCCAGATTTTTCAGAAATAAAATATACTAAACTGAGTTTTGGAATGACTTGACTTTAAGGCTCCATAATTTCAACACTTCCATTACAGAAATTAAAATGTTTCATTGCATGTGATTAAACAAATACATGCCTTTTAACACAGGAAATTCTAAAATCTTTATTAGCAACTATAAGGTTAGGGTTTTCCAAGAGTGCTTGCAATTGCAATGACTCTTTAAATAGCCCTACTTTCTTTAAAATGTTAATAACTGACTCAACTTTCTTCAAAATGTTATGTGAGTCAAGTATTAACATTTTTGAATGATATACATTTGGAAAAGATATGTGGAGATGTATCTAAGAATCTGAGGTATTTTGCAGAGATTCCAAATTTCTTAAAATACACTCCAGCTGAACAAAATACAGAGGGATGTTACAAGACCATATGCTAACATAATCAGAAATAATAAGATAATCTTAAAACCATATAAAAAGAGACAGATCTGATATATTTAGTCTACCCTTTGACTTTGAATATGAGAGATGGATAAGGCTTAACTAGAGGATTATTATTAGTCCATAGTATCTTTGAGGTTACTTTTTAAAATTATTTAAACAATTCATTGAGGATGGTTAAAACTGAAATGTTAATAAGTAAAATAATTTTGGAAAGATATGTTAAAATGGAGATTATAAAAATCAAACTAAATTTAAGTTTGTTCCATTTACAGGGGTCTACCTCTGTCTGCTTTTTATGGTTTGATTAAAATGCACACAGATAAAGGTACAGGCACTAGATTTATATTTAACTTCTAAGCACTTCAGTTTGGTAAATAAGAAGTATAGATTTGATGCTGGAGAAATGTTAATTATCTTGGTTGTGGCGGTCAGTAAAAAAAGGGTTGATTTATCAACACTTAATTTACAGTTTTATGATTTGATATAGTCTTCATTTAAATGGAGTAAATGTGGAATAGACTTAGTTGCATTTTGAAGGTAAAGGAGGCTATCATCTGCAAATGAAGTGATGTTAATGCTTGTAGTGAAAAGTTAATGTATAGCAATTTGGTATCTTGAAGGATTAAAAGAAAAGGTTCCATGTAAAGGATAAAAATGATAGGGTGACAAAGATCACTCCAGCACACTGCCTGAAGAAATCCTAACAGAAGTGGGACCACTCTTATTATCTGCTAAACAAGTAGAAAAAGAGTTATTGAAAACCTTAGTGGCCTGAATATGGCTGTCTAGGAAATTATATAATTAAAACTTTAAATAGGAAAGGAGCATGCATGTGGTTCAATGCCATATTTGCAAATACTTCATTCTGATTACTGCAGTTTGAACTGGTATAAAGAATTACTTATTAAATAATATTGTTGCCTGGTCTTGGCATGATTCCATAAAAGAAAATTTTTGAAAATCTTAACATCTAAATTAATCGGAGATAAATGATGGTAGTCCTTAATAAATAATTATGTAACTATATTTGTTTGAAGAATAGAAATGTTTCTGACTGATTCTTAACTTTATCTTTAAGTACATTTTATATAGTTGTATAATTTTACAAGGATTAGTGATACTAACCTTTTAAACTTTTTAATGCAAAATGTATCAAAGTCATCTGGTCCTGGATCCTAAGCTATTTTAAGACATGATACAGCCTTTATTACTTTTAATATTATATCTGAATCTAAGATTGAGATGCAATTTTCTAGAAATTGATTTTTGGGGAGAACCTGAAAAAAATATCTACTGATATCTACTCCATGTATCAGAGAGATTTTGGAAACTTGTATATCACATACCATCTATGAAACTCATTAAGAATTTTTTTCTTGTTATCTGTAAAAGACATAATTTATTAGTATCAATGAGATATTGAACTGTGGTTCAATTATAAACAAGGTTACTTAGCAGTTCTGATAGAGAAGCTACCCACCCAGCGTATTTTCCATGGATGTTTGAGTTAGAAAGTGAAAAAATGGAAACAATGTAATGATTTGAATTCATGATGAGCCATACCCATTGATTTGAATTTATTGGTGTCAATGTGCTATTGGAGAGCTTTGTCTAGTTGGAAGATATGATTTTTCAGAATAGAAATCTGCCTTATTTGATATGTTGATATATGTTGCTTCACTTATTATGAAGTCTTTGATTGTGGATTTAAAGGGAGATACGATTGTGGATTTAAAGGGATATTCTTTAATTTTAATGAAACAACCTCATCTTAATGTGATGAAATTAATGAATAAGTTCCTTTATATAGTCTTTACTTTATATTGTCAAAATAGAGGACTTAATCTCTAGGAATCACCAGTTATACTATATGACTGCATTGATGTTTAAATGGATTAACAAAATATTCAAGGAAGGTCTGGGTTCTAAACTATGTACAAAGTTATTTGAAAGTTCACAGACAGCAAGAAAATTCAATTATAGACAAAAATCTGTTTAAAAATGAAGAAAATCTGAAATTTTTCTCTCTTGGATGCAAAGCATGGCAAAGATCAAAGAGATTATACGCATTAAAGAATCTGAATGCAAATCTCTATTTGTATGTGCTAAGAATGATCTAAGTCTTTCTAGGAGGGAACCTAAAGCAAAATTCCTGTTTCCACTTAGGACTAATTCATATTTATTAACTTCAGGTAAGACTTTACAAATGTGAAGGAAGAAACATACTCTATCCAGAAATGCTACATACACTGAAGTCAGCACTAAAGGATAATGAAAGAATGGACTAATGCCTTCCACTGTAACAAATCTTCCTTGAGAATCATTCTTTACCTGTAGTATATTAAACTGGAAATCTTTTGATGATAATTACCACACCACTTTACAACTTTTGACTGAGTTACTTGAAGCCAATAGTTATGTGTTACAACAGTACACAATTTTAATCTGTGACTCCAGGCGATATTCTAAAAGATAAAAAATCTACTTCAGTTCCTGTACCTGTAATGCCTTCAGAGCACTAATATGTTTGCACTTAGGATTACAGGCACATAATAATTTGGACACAGGACTGATGAGTTTTTGACAGCTCTAAAGTTTGTTGTAGAAATTTTAGACAGGTAGTTTTATCAACTACTGTCTGCAAGCTCAAAACCACATTCGATGACTATCCAGCATGACTAGCTATACTAAAGATATATATATATATATATATATATATATATATATATATATATATATATATATGGAACATCTCTTCAAATTTTATTTAATAGTGGCTATTTATATAGCTAGAAATGTTAAGTATGGGACAGTTAAATGTGTTATATATCAGCACATACTCCTTTTTTTAGTACAGTTTTGCCTATGTATTTAGTACTTAGGGGCATGCATAGCAAACTTGGGATATTAAACAGTTGCAGGTTATTTATTTACTTTTGTCTTTTGAACTATTGTTCAGTTTTAAACATAGTTACCTAGCAGTTCTGATAGGGTAGATGCTCATTCAGCATATTTTTCATGGATTTTTGACATGTCAGTTGACCCTTTTCAGACACAACCTGGGCTCATACAGCAAGATACACAGAGTATATAACATAGATTTACATGCAACTTAACAGTGAGCAATTTTTTTATTTATTTTATTTATCCTTCATTGACTGAGTTAGTACCACTAGGATAGTAGCCTCTTTTGGGGAGACCCTGGGTGGTATTGATGCTACTTGGGGAAATTTGGCCAGGGCATTGGGGAGCTTCCCTTGGTAGTTGGGGAAGAGTTTGTGTGTTACACATCATGACTTCCTGTTTCCTGTCCAGGCATAGAGGCAGCCAGGAGGAACAGGGAGAAAGCATGGCTGATTCAGCTTTTGCTGAAAATGGAGTAAAAGTTGCTGAAAATGTAGTTGAAATTGTAGAATCACTACCAGAAGTTGTTTGCTGATGATGTGGGTCCAGAAAAAACAGTGACGTCAGAGGAAAAGGAGATTGTAGTTGAAACAGAGATGGATTCAGAGGAAAACTTTCAGAGGAAATTGCTTGAAGGAGAGACACTGAAAAATGTGTAATTACAACCCTCCAATCGGGGGGGGGGGGAGTTGCAGGATGATTATTTGAAAAAAATAGTAAACCAAAGTGAGACAGAAAATGGAGCAGCAATTTCATGGAGCAACATCATGGAAAAATAGAAGACAAAAATGGAGAAGAAGAGACCATGCCTGAGACCAAAAAATTATGCACAGACTGTTGGAGAAGGAACAAAGAAGAAAGAAGAAAAAATTGAAAGAACATTTGTTAAGCATATGTAAAGAAGTAATGAACACTACAAAAATATATGATGAAAGAGGACTATGGACTGGGGGATGGGAATGTGGAGTAATACTGAAAATGGAAAATGATAATGTTATGCATGTACCTAGTATTATTAATGTTCATGGTAATAGGGGTTTTGTGAAATACAGGGGTCAACCAAAGACTTGTTATTTTCATTTTTGTGGAACTGATCATTTAATCAATGAATGTGATAAAAAAGATGTTATTTATGTGGTAAAACAGAGCATAATACAAAAATGTGATTCAAAGTGCAAAAAATGTGTCAATACTGGTTATTCATGGCTAGAATGTGAAATGAATGTGTAAAAAAAATAAAAAAATGAAGTTATACAGGAGAAGGAGATAGAAGAATGTGTTATACAAAAAGGTACAAAACAGTGTGACTAATAAAGCGGCTGTACATGAAGTTGATGAAAGTAACAAGGAAAAAGAGGAGACAAGTGAGGAAAAAGCTGACTGGCATACAGTCATAAATAAAAATAATTTGATAGGGAAAAAAGTTAAAGAAAGGAAAAAAATCAAAATTATAATGCTTAGAGAAAATAAGAAAGGAAAAGGATAACAATTTTATTATACTAACTGTTCTTAAAAGCTGAAAATGTAAGCTTTAAACGTGAACAGTATGAAAAATCTTAACAGGGAATAGGTATATTACAATGGTGTGCTGCAGTAGATGCACATATTATTGTTTTAGAAGATATCAGATTATTAACAGAGAAAGAAAGAAGACAAACTGAAAAACTTTGAAATGGTGTGGTAGTTTGGAACATGGGGAAAGAAACATGTTTGGGCATATGTATATTATGTCAAGAAAGCATTAAAATATTAGATGAAACCATAGTGGAATAAGGATGAATTACAGTAATAGAATTGAGATGGAAAAAATGTGTATAGAAGTATAGCTTTCTATGCATATGTAACAAAAAAAGAGAGAGAAATGATGTTTAAAATATTCTTGAATATGTTTGTATAAATATAGACATACTGGTGGGTGATTTTAATTGTAATTTAAGAAAAAATAAGAGCAATTGTGATTTTAAAATGGTTAAAGAAATTATGAGAAGTGGAAAGATAAGTGTATGGGAGAATAACCACTGGACCTACAAAAAAATAAAATTAGGACAGAAACTGAATATTTTTTAATAGCTGATAGTTTAAAAGTTAAAGACAAAGGAACTAACTATGCTGGATTTTTGGATCGCATGGCTGTACGGGTTAAAGTACAGGAAAATGAAGCATATATAAGAACAGGAAAATGAATAAAGAGAATTAATGAAAAGGAATTTGATTTAGAAGAGACAAAAGAACTTATGCAATTATGGAAAATCATATGAATATGAGAGAGGTTTATGAAAATTAGACTGTTTCATGGCTTAATTTTAAAGACAAATACAAAAAAGGAAGAAAAGAAGAAAATAAAAAGAGAGATATAAGATATTAAGTCAAGAAACATTCAGAGATTTATTAGAGAAGATTTCCTTTTATAAAAAAGAAAGAGAAATACATAAAATGAATCAGATTAAAATTCACAAGTTGTTATATAAAAATATTGTTTAGAAGGAAAGAAAGAAGAGGTAGCACCATATTTGAGTAAAATAATAAAAAAGGAAAAGTACTAAAATAATTAAAGAATAAGGAAGGTAAGCAAATAAGACAGCAAGAAGGAATGTTTGAAATAATTAAAAAATATGTATTGGAATTATTTGTTAAAACAGAAGAAAACATGGAACAAATTTATAAGTGTGAAAATTAAATAATAAAGATAATGAGTATTTAGAACAAAAAAAAATGAAAGAACTGAATGAAATTTTAAAATATATTAAAATGAATTCTGCAACAGGACTGGGCGGCACTGAATATGGTATGTATAAAGAAATGAAGGAGTGGCAAAAAAATATTTTTATAGAAGTCATGAATGATTGATTAGAAATTGGAATTAAAGAGAAAGAGATATGTATGGGAGTTATGAAATTTATATTTTAAAAAGTAAATAAAGAAGAGATAAAAAATCGGAGACCTATAACATTGAATAATACAGATTATAACATTTTCATGAGAATAATAACAAAAAGTTTACAAAAAATGGATAGAATATATGATCAAAATGCATTTAAAAGATAAGGAAAGGATAAGAGAAATAACTGATGATATCATAAATGAAAATGTAGAAGCGAAGGTTATGATAGGGGATATAAGTAAAGCCTATGATAATATTCAATATAAATCATTATGGATAATTTTGCAGGCATATAATGTAAGCAAAAAAAATTACAAGTAATAAAATAAGTTTATGAAAGGAACTACGTGAAACTAAGTGTAAATGGCTGGATTGGGGAAGAAATAAAAATAGAATGTGGAATAAAGCAGGGCTGCCCAGCTAGTAATGTAATTTTATCATTAGTTAGGAATGCAATAGTGAAGGTAATAAAATGTCATGTAGCTGTGTATACAAAATGATGAAGGAAGTACAACTGCCAATAATGTATTATTATGTGGATGATATTGTACTGATTGTTATAAATAAAGTATGGATGGAAGAAGTAAATGTAAATTAAGCATAAATTAAAAAACATGGTTTAAGTATAAGTAAACAGAAGAGTAAAGGACTTGGTTTGAAGGTATGATAGGAGGTATTGAATAAGTATAAGTAAAGAGAAAAGTAAAGGATTTGGTTTTGAAGGTATAATAGCAGGTATTGAGTTCAATGAAAAATATATAGATATATTCGGAATAATATTTAGAGGGAATGAGTACAGACAACAACAATGAGATAAGGTACTCAAAGAAGTAAAATATATGACTATTTTTTGGAAACCATATAGATTTTCATATAGAAAAAAGTGCATTTATTGAACACCATGGTATTAGGAAAAAATGCTTATGTTGCTAACATCTATATGATTCCTATTAAGTATGAAAAGAAACTAATGATTATATTTTCTTTTATATGGGGGCTATAGATTGAATCCAGTCAAGAGAGGGATTCTATATATAAAAGAAGAGCAAGGAGGCTTGGGTTTAATAAACCCAATAGTACATGCAGCATCTTTAATTATATGTAAGGTCTTAAAAGGAATTATGAAGGAAAATAACAACTTGATAGAATAATACTATATTATAAATATACAGAATTGTGGGAAGGAATGGAAGTTAAAAAAAGATGTAAAAGCATTGTGAATGAAGAAATGAAAGAGTACCAAAACAAAATTGTGTTATGGAAAATAAAAAAATATATATGTGAAAAAATAGAAAGGAATGGTTCTTAAATATTATGAAAGCATTTTATTGCATAGATCCATGGAAAGATTTATAAATAGAAAAAGCCATAATGATGAGATATAATAACTATAAAAATATTAAATAATGTAATTTTTTATGGAGATTGTCTACTAGAAAATTTATGGTTAAGGCAAAAATGCGATACAAGAAAAAGCAAGATAGACTATGTAATAAATATGGAGAGTTTGAAACTACTGAACATTTGTTTTTGAAATGTGAACGAGTTAATACTTTGTGGAAATAAATATGTAAACATAGGATGAAAAGTTTGTTAAAATTTGAGCAAATAAATATGGACATAATATGGTTATTATGCTGCATGAAAACAGGAAGAAGTGAAGAAAATGGACAGTGTAATATTTCATGTTTCATGAACCATATGGAATGAGAGACTAAATTAAATCAAATAGAATGGACTTTGACAAAGATTCTGGAGAAAATAATGTTTTGGTAGTGAATAAAAGAGTGGGGGATGCATAAATTGAAGTTTATAATGTATGGAGATTTGTAAATAGATGTAAATAATGTAACCGTGTAAATATGTAAATAATATGTAATTATATATCAATAAAAAACTAGTCTTTTCAATAGGTAGAGTGGGATCTGTTACATCCACCTGTAGTACCACCAACTCCGGCAGATGGGGCTTCAGTTTAATTTCTCATCTGAGATAGATTTTCTCTCAACTTAACAGTAAGTAAAATTTAAGTAAATGCAAACTACGTACAAAGATATTAATAGGAAATATACAAAGCACAAGGTTTGAAGTTATCATAGACTGTATATGTTAGATTGCTTGCATAGACTTCCTTAATTGGAAATTCACCTTTGTCTCTAAAGCAATTCAAATGGCTTCCTTGGCTATGTGTTCTTGAACACCCCTTTTGTTAATTTAATCAGTGTAAATAAAGACATGATTTAATTTTGGAGTCTATTCCAGATAGTTGGTCCTACTCCATAAAAACATTTTCTCCTATAGCAGTTTTAAAGTGAGGCCTGGATTATGTCTTGGTATCTTCTTGGTTACCCCATTATGAGTAAGACTATCCTTTTATTGACAACGTTCTTTTTAATGGGGAGGAATGTCCTACTTTATTAAGTTTGAAAATAGTGGATTGAAAATAAATGAGGCCCTGTCTGTTATAAGATGCCATTTACTTCATTTATTAGAGCAGAGTGGTGTGCGTATGAATCATTGAGTAGTGAGCATCTGAAGAGTTCATGTTCTATTATCTGAAGTGTTTGGGTGTTAAGTTTAATGGTAAGCAGCGCTCTGTTTGTAGCAGAAGGATATTCATGGCTATGGCCAATGTGGATCATAGGAGGTTACTAGGCTAATGGACCTGAGGCTCTCACATGCCTAGCCAAGTATTTTCATCTTTTAATTGTGCTATTTATTAGTAGACCTAACTCGACACCTGCTGCCCCTATCCAGAAGGGAAGCAGGTAAAGCCCCAGGGATGAATTTGTGATTCTCCATCCAAGTATCCAGATTATGCTTGAAGATGATCAGTGAGGGACTCTGTTTTATTAAGACTGGAAGCTTATTCCAGAGTAGGGGGAGCATTTCAAAGATGAATGTGTCTCTCCAGCAGGTTCTGTTGATATCGCTTCTCCTGTTGAGATCACTGGAGCAGGTGCAGTGAATACTATATGTCTTGTTAATGTGTAGTATTTCCATCAGGGCAGGGTCTGCAGTTGCCTTATAGCCTAGGCAGAGGTCACCCCTGAGTAGTCTGTAGGACACAGAGTAAAGCAACAGGGATTTTAGTCAGTTGGCATAGGATAGGTGTTGGACATCTTGAATTTTCTTTATAAGGTACCTCTGAGGTCTCTCCAGTTTTGGAGGTGCTTGAAGAGGTACATAGCAAAGGGTACATTGTATTCTATAATTGGTCTAAAAAGGGGGTTGTACAGGGGGGTTATAACCTCTTTTTTTCTGGAGGCAATATCCTTATTGATGAGATGGGCTATGTAAAAAGCTTTTCTTACCACTGTGGAAACATGATGGTTGAAGGAGAGGTTGCTGTCAACCTGTGTGCCCAGATCTCTTACCACAGATTGGGTACTTAAGATGTTGATAATGTGGTACTTTGTGGGGACATCTCCCTTGCCAAAGGGGATGATGATACATTTTTTAGTGTTTAGCTTGAGGCCATGGCATTGACACTAATTGTTGGTCTAGTGAGACCTTCCTGAAGGGTGACAGCATCTCTAGAGGATTCGATGATCACACCCAGCTTGCAGTCATCTGAAAAATGTATTAGCCACATGCCTTTTGTTTTGGCCTGCACTACTGAAAGTAAATTCCAAACAATAGGGGCCCCAGCACTGAGCCCTGTGGTACCCCACTGGTTACTAGTCTGGAGGCGTATAAACAACTTCCTATTTTAACTGTGTGTGTTCTATTTGTGAGCCAATTAGCAACCCACCTTATATACTGGCTTACATTCAGTTGGGTAAGTTTATCAATGATGCCTGAGTGGGGAATGGTGTTGAAGGCCTTTGCCAAGGGCAAATAGGCAGTATGCACAGTTTTGCCTTTGTCCAGAGCTTTGGCAACTGTCTCAAAGAACTCCACTAAGTTCAGTAGGCATGATCTACCTTTGATGAAATGGAACTGAGATGGAGCTAGGGTTTGGAGGTTGCATATGTCGTTGTTGATGAGGTCCATGATAATTCTCTCCATGGCCTTGCATATGAGGCTGGTCAGACTTATTGGTCTGTAATTCCAGAGGTCAGCAGAGGAGACCCCTTTGTGGAGGGCGATAACAGTGTTTGGATGCTGATGTTAATAGGTGAGAAGGCTTATAAAAATTGATTTAAGTCAAGACTTTTTGTATGATATCTGTATGTAAAGTAAATGATAAGCACTGGTCCATCTGTGTTCATTGACACTGGGAATAGAATTACCCTATGTATCAGTAATAGGGTGGGTAAGGCTATTAGTTTTTTTGGCTTGAGACAAATAGCAATTTGTTTGTTATGGTGGAGTTGTTCATCAGATTATCGTAGAGCAACCAGTCAAGATGTTAGCAGAGAAACTGTGATGTGCTTTTGATTTTAGCTTTGAGGAATGTTTGCTGGCTTCAAGTACAAGGATGTCATCAGTGTAAATAATCACTTCCAGCTGAGGAAGGTCATTTGTTAGGTCAGTAATGAAGGGGGGGTAAGGGTCCAAATATATGGCCTTGGTGAATTCCTATGTTTAGAGTTCCATTTGTACTGTACTGATTGTTAACATTCACTTGGACTATGTTAACATTTTAAAACCATTTTATTGTGTTACCATCAAAACTAGCACATATTTCTCTAATGGAAAGAGGCAGCCTGTAAATCTTGGGCTAGCTTGCATATACCCCTTAAAATAACCTCTAAGGCATATACATTTTCTGGACTGAATTGGGATGTTTAGCTAGACTTATAAAGGCTCCAGTGGTCATTAGCCTAGTATTCACCTAAGAACCTATGAATGGTAGTCACTATATGCACAATGGACAATGAAGCTAGCTAGAATAGATAAATTGCACTGCCCTGTGAAGGTAACATTGTAAGCACAGGCATTATGCACATTGTGGCAAATGATGGGATGCATGGCACCATACTACATATAACATGCGTCAGAATATCAAAAGGAATTCACAAGGGACATGCAATACATTAATAACACTGCACTCTGACAACCATAAAAACAAGTAGAGTGGTACACAGCAGCCCAATATTTGGACCTTCAAGGTATGCCGAGCATACCTGGCACTGTGATGGGCAGTGAAGTAGGCACCAATGCAGTAAGACATGTTGGGGAGACAATGGCATTGCTCATTCTCTATGACTGTGCCCAGATCTGTAGTAATGTTAACAACTTTTAGGGATTATCATATGTTTGTGCTGAGTTTGAGTCCATGGTCCAGAAAACAATTTAGGCTTTGTTGTAAGATATGGCTTACAAATGGTGGGTTATAATGATTGCATTGTTTTTTCCTCCACCTCCTCTCTGCTTCATTTTTTCTTGACATCCTAGTACCCCTGTCCATTGATGAGTAGGCCTTCTCCTCCTTCCTCCCCTGGACTTGTACAACTGAGCGGAGACTGGTGTGGATCTTAAGTGCATCCTGAAGGGGTGATGTCAGCAACTGTTTCACCTGTTGATGGAGGTATTTATGACATAACCTTATATCCTTGCTCCCCTACCCCCTGCATTCGTCGACAACATCTTAGGTCTCCTCCTCCCTATGGACCATGCCTCTCTTCAGGGACTGTTTTTTACAAATGCCCTCCACCTGGATGGGCATACCTATACCTCCCTGCCAGCACCAAAGACACCTGAGCTGCTAATTGACCTTAAGTCACCTGCACCATAGTTAGGGCTGTATCCCTGTATGCGACAGTGCTGGCTGTCAATGATTATATTTTTAAACACCCTTATTAAATTATCACTGAAGACGTAGGTACATAAACATTAATAGAAAAGAAAACAAACCATATTAACATTTTAATTATTTACATGCATTATACATTACATATGTTTTTTTCTTTTTAATAATTAATTGTAATTCACTCCATATCATACTTTCCCTTAAACCTCACTCCTCCTTCTGAACATTATTCTGCATATATCGTCCCCATTTATTTCTATTCACTTTGCTTCTTTCTTTTTTCTCTTTTTTCTTTTTCTAAAGTTACGGCCTCTACTTCTTTCATCTCTTTCACAATATTCACTACTTTAAAAACAGTTGGTTTAGATTTTGATTTCCATTTTCTAGTAATTGCTTTTTTGATAACCAATAGCATTAAGCTTAGTAAGACCTTACCATGTCTAGCAATTCAGATCCTGGATGCCAGCTCAAAAGAATCATTTCCTTAGTTACAGCCAATTGCTCACCCAACATTTCTGACAGAGGACTGTGTAGGGAATTTTTAAAATCTGTTAATTCATTACCCTCTCCAAAACAGGTTCCCAGTTATGTCTGAATTTCTCATCATACCTCTAGTAATTGCTATCTACCTAAGGAACATTTATCTGAAGTCTGCTTGGGTATAAAAATACCTAACACTTCTAAGCAAAAATCCTAAGCCTTCTAGACTTTGTTGCAAACTTGGAAGCCCATCAGATGTTCTGCAATTTGTTCTTTGTAAATTGTATTTCCAGTCTCTCTTCCCATGTCTTTCTAACTTCTTGCTTGAGTCTTGTAGTTATCATGCAATCTTTTATATGCCATAATAATTCTCCATTTTGTAACCGTAAACTCTGGTCTAGACTGAACTAAAACCTCTACCAAAATTGGTCTTTCAGTTAGTACTCCCTTCCATTTTGCCTATACTCAGATATTATTTCCTTGTAAGGGAAAGCAGTTTCTAACCTGCAGTACAAACTTTTGCTTGGCTTCATCTCACTCTATTACCCTTCCCTCTCTAGATATTTACTCCTGTTACCTTTGTTCCTTTTCCAATTTTGTCCAGTAAATTCCAACTGTCTCTTGCCTATTTTCTTTTCTCCTAGTAGCAGCCAGCCCTATTGTCAGACTCTGCTTCCTCCATTCCCACGTAGACTTAGTTCTTAGACTACTTTCTGCTACTTTATAAATACAATATTCTGTATGGCTGTTGTTATTATTCTCTTCAAGGATCTGCTTCACAAATCTTACTCTCTCCTTATTTCTCAGACTTCCCCATTGTTCCATCATCATCCCTTTCCACTGTGATTTATAACCTTCTGCTTGTGCTACAAGCTTTAACTGCATTGTTCTAAAATATCCATGCAAATCAAATAAACCTAAATTACCTTCTTCTATGAGAAGGATCAACTTATCCCACTTAGGTCTTGCCCTCTTCCTCTCCTAAATCAATTCCTTCAAGTCTTTATTAATCATCGTCCACAACTTGTTCTCTGGTTGGTAAAATATGTCTGAGCTGTATATAAAACTAAAGGAGCTAAAATAATTTTCACTGTTTGTATCTAATGGTTCACATCCACAATCAAGAGCTTCCAGTTTGTCAGTTTTTGCATTATCTTTCATTTAGTCTCTTCCTACTTATCCTTAGACACCATATCAGAATCCCTTTTAATCCATATATCTAAATACTTTATCTTATTGTGCTTCGATAAATATGTGTGTTACTGAATGATTCATATGTGGGTACCATTGTTAAGCAGCATTGCACATATGGGAAATAAAGAGCTAAACTGGTGAGTTAGAAATACAAAGGTGCAAAAGAGATACATAACACATGCTCCTATCCCTGGACATTTGTGCACACTTCTTCTGCAAAGTGGACCCATTCTCCAGAATTTCCCCATGGGCAGAAAGACAGAAAACAGATAGTAAAAACATTAATTATCATAGCAAACCCTTGAACATCAAGAACAGCTTATAGCCATATAATAAAGCATATGTTAGAGGACAAATGGGTAAGCAGTCATACATAACAAAGTACTCAGAATCTCTCTTTCTGCTCTCTTCTTCTCAGTGGCAGATAATGGCTGGTGACACCTCTTCAGGTTGCACTATCATTGCTGGTCCTACTCACTTGAGTGTGTGATGATGCTAGTATCCCTCTCTGTTTGGCAAGTGAGTGCCAGGCATCCAGCATATACTGGGAGCTCTCGTATGAGTCCCCCTGCAGCTGTTCCCAGTGGTGCAGGTGCAGCAGGTGGAGAGCCATCTCTGATGCACAACATAAGAGCCCTTCCAGAAGTCATAGTCACTTGCCAGGTTGATACTGGGGGTGGCATGGAGATGGGTGGATGGTAACAGAGCTTTGTTGATGCATGTTGTGGAAACCAAATGATGCACATCAGTGGGCAGAATGGACATGCTAGGTAGCCCAATGCCTACCTGCAGTAATGTGACCACAACAGACATACACAGATGGGGTGAAATTTGTGCACCTGTGATACAAAGTAGCTTGGCACTGCCAACTTATACTTAGTACAGTACCATGGCAGTTCATCACTACCCATGACACCAATGTGCCATCACACCTCTACAGGTCACTTGCTGGGTTTTCAAAGCTTGCAGGCATGTGGTTGCAATGGAGCTGCCAAGGCTTATGCAAGTTGTACCATGAACTACCTTGAATAAGCATGGGCAGGCACAGGCCCTGTAGCATGATTTAGTATACAGTTACTTTATTAGCATGATTTTTGTGCTACAAGGCCAGCAACAATGAGATAAAAGATGTGGTCACCATTGTGAGGCTTATTGCTCTATCAACACTGCATTTGCATAGTGAGCACAATTTTTTTACTACAGAACAGTATTGTATTCTACACAGTAAAAACTGATGCTACAACAAATGTGGTAATGTGATTCAGGCCATACCAGGTGGGGATGCAGAATGGATATAGTTACCTTATTGGAGGAGTCACTCAACAATAACCTACAGATTGTGGGACTGAAAACACAACAGTGTTGGAAAGGGGACTATGAGCAGATGGGACACAGATTTATCTATCACCAGCCCAACAGATGAACTGCTGAATGACAGGGATTGTTGGAGTAATCAAACTGGGTGGCAGCAGAAGCAGCCTTTTTTTGAAAGACACACTCTATACTACAAGAGTTCAGCTACCATGCAATGAGAATGGTGACAGAGGAAGCACATTTTCTACATGGTTCAGGCTGTGGAAAATTTCCTTGAGATGCATGACAGTGTTGCTTGGGGGGTACAGGTCCATATAGATGGATCACAGGCTGCATATTACACCACACTGCATCTCCAAGGTGGCCCAAATGGATTGCTTTGGGGATGTGACCTGTAACAGTAGTGCATAGCAGGCATGCCACTTGTTGCAGCCTGCAACAGGAGTGGTAGATTAGTAGCATTGATAGGATAAATGTTTGTGCTCAGGCACTGACCATGGACATATGTCTACATGTACAGATACTAAAATGGCATTAAAACAGTGGCACTGGCTACAAAAGCTCTCCCCAGTAGAAAAGAGGCATTATTACTGCAAGTTCTACCTGCACCTGGAATGTACATTCTTGCCTCAACAAGGCTGGCAGGACTTCCAGGTGTATATCTGGTAACCTCATTGCAAATGTGGATGCCATTGTTGGCCACAAAAAATTAGCACAACATGCTCATCGTATGGTCACTGACATGATACAACATGCCCACAAGAAAGCCTAAGCCACTGAATAGGAGAAAGTGACTGTATGTAGGTGGAGGTCTGCCATCACAGACTGCTCTCAATGACACAGAGGAATTCTTGACATCCTTGTATAGATAAAGTGAGAGGACACTGACAGATGTGGGCTTTGGACTGGTGGCAACATTATATGTCTCTGTTGAGGATACACCACATAAGTATTATCATAACACACTAGTAAGGTTTGATGGTGCACCACTGGCATGAGCTTACAGATAGTAAACATTACCACATCTCTTCCATAGGGTGTCCAGGATGCAGGTACGACAGTATACACCTCAATGTGAATATCTGTGTATAGTATATTACCTGAAATGCTGTTGAAAAATGGGAGTGTGGGGCTGTTATACATCTTCAGCTGCACACAGAGGATGTTAATCGGTCTGTCTGTCCGCCTTCACAGTTGCAGTAACTTATTTCACTTCAGTATTGGAATTGACAGTGCTGGTGGTTTGTTCATTGTAGAGTCTGATATTAAAGAGTCACTGTAGCTGTGGAACCCTTTCCTGATATACGGAAAGGACATAATATCCCTCACCACTGAACATATGGTGCACCATTGCCACTAGCCCATGAAACAGCTCTGAGCAGAGGCACTCCGACAGAACATGAAGATAGCATTAGGGAAAAGAGTGATAATGGAAGTTGATGCCATGTCTCCCACTCAGTGCCTGAACTAGGTGTCACACTGGGTATAAATTAAATGATATGTAGATCTCTGATCCAGGCATGGTCAGATGTCATCAGTGTTATGGTGGAGGTGATTAGCATACTGTATGGCATATGTGATTACATACATGATTGTCTGCAACACCTGTATACAGAACATACTGATGTTATACCCCATGGCTCCAGGGAATATCTGGCATCACTTGCAAACCATTAGAGTGGGCACTTTTATGAGTAGATGGCATTCAACACTGCTGCAAGCTTGTTTATGAACCTGGTGGTGAGGTTGAGTGGATTTACCAATTATATGTCCCTGTGGGTAATGAAATCACCCCCCACAAATTGCTAGCATAGGTCGGATGTGTACTAGATCTGGAAATCATGGAAACTACCTTGATGGAGCAAAGATGCATTGTTTATAATACCTGTGCATTACATATCACCTGACAGTTAATGAAATGGAATCACTTCTAATTGATATACTGGTACCCATGTGGATCAGGTAGGGCCATGATGGTGATGTAGGTGCAGTCAGTGGCCCTATAATGTCAGCAAAACAGGGTAGTTCATAGAATGCCAGCATAATGATAGTTCTCTCCTCTGCAGTCTGTGGGAATAGTGTATGCTCCTTTACATGCTGCATCATCATGTCATGGAACTGGTATAGGATTCATGAGGCAGATGTCTGTGGAACACCCACAGTGTCACCCAATATCTATAGAAAGATCCTTGTAGTGCTTTAATGTCCACAGATATTCCATGCATTTAACATTATTCCATGTGATAATGGCACATATTTGAGTTCTCATATGGTGTCTCTGTCCACACAATAGTGTTTGGATATGTCCCTGAAGCAGGGGTCAGCAAGTGCAGCTGGAGCCATCTAAAAGTGCTGAGTGATGATGTGCACACTTTCCCAGATACTGGTTGCAAGTATGCAAGGATAGCCCTTAAAAATGCTGTTGTGCTAATGTAGATGCACTTTTAGGGATCTGGTGTGGTAATTTTCCTTGTTCAGAGGGAAATGATGGTATGCAAACTAGCTGCCTGAATGGGCTCACTTTGCTGTTTTTGTATGTTTCTGCACCACCCTCACCGTGTTGTTTACCTTCAGTTGCACTCACACTTAATCTCATTTCCATAATGCCACTCATTCATGTATCCTTATATGGAAATCTGTATATATGTTATTTTCCCAGGTAGCGTGATTCCACTATATGTATCTCTGAGATGGACCCGCTTTGTGCATCACTGTTGAAGCACTATTTCACGTATCAAATTGCATTCTTTTTTTTTTCTGAATCTCAGACAATATTAATGGAATAGGATACAGAATGAAAGACATCCAGGAAAAAGAAAAGTCATGAGCTGAAGGAAATAGAGCCAATGAAAGAAATTAGAAAGGCGAGCTAAAATCTTATATGAATATATAAACAGAAAGAAAAAAAATGAGATATAGTGAAACTTAAAAACAGTGAAAATGGACAGAAACATAACGAACATGCAAGAATGCTAAATAAATGCTTCTTCTCAGTATTCACAAAAAAGTAGTTGCTTATATACAGTCATTAGAAATATAATTCCCTCCAATGGAGCTCTGGAACTTTGCACTGTAATTTCCAATGGGCAGAGCCTACATTTTTTGATATAATCAACCTATGTTCTCACATTTCAAACACATGTTCATATCTCCAGAGCTATTGGGTTTACAAAAGAAGTGTAAATTGCAAACTCTTCATTACAAACTATTTATATAGTGGCAGGATTATTTAGGTTCTAGGTCTTAAAATGGATTTTATAAGTCACATTATTCACAGTAGCTATTAAGTTTGCAATATTTTGTAAACAGCTTATATTTCAGCAGCCACTCAAGTAACACGCATACTGTCAGCAGCGGCATTTTGTTCACCCAGCTGAGAGCTTTCATATAAAGCTAAGCACTTCTGTCTGTGCTACATGGTTGCTGAGATATTTTTAAAAAATTACAATTATGGCAATATAAATATATATTATATGAACAACAATTAACTAGATAGAGGTAAAATATCAATACAAATTATTTTGCCTCCATGTAAGCTTTAAGATGAAACCTGTAAATATTTTATTTATTTTATTTATTTATTTATCTTACATTTGTTTACCGGGGAGGTCCGACTGGACAGAGCTGTCTGTTTCCAGCGGAGGCCCAGGGAGAAAAGCTCCAGAACAATTGCTAACATGCTATGCATAAGACATTTACATGAGCAATGTGGATTACACATTTACTTATAAAAATATAGCAGATAATAACATGATTGCATAAGATATTTACATAAGTATAGAGATTTAGACATACAATTAAAAGTATAGCAGGTAGTAACATATGGTGGTTGTTCATACAGTATGTTTAGCAAAGATAATCTTGAAGATGTACTGAAGATAATACAAGAAAGGAAAACTAAAAAGGAAGAGAATATAGACAAGTTCATATGAGGTGCATTGACATTTTAAGGGAAAGCTTTTCAACTTAGTCTATGGGAGAGTTAATGGGTATAGATGGGAGAGTGGGGAGTAGGCGGCAGTGGGTTGGTAAGTAACGTGTGATAATATATAGTGCATCTGTGGGAGGTTGGATAGTGAGTAGGGGAAAGGAGTTAGAATATGTCAGCCAGGTGCTAGGTAGTTACAAGTAATGTGTGATAATATATAGTGCATCTGTGGGAGTTTTAAAGAGGAGGTTGGATAGTGGGTAGGGGAAAGGAGTTTGTATGTAGCATGGTTTTAGAATTATTAATGCAAATATGAACAAGCAATATTTGGCACCTAGAGGTGTCAGTAAGTTGTAACTGCAGAAACATCTGGAGGCACCACCCAGTTGTAATAGGTTCATAGCTTCATTGGTGTTTACTGGGTTAATGACCACAAGGGCCATTTTGAGCCTAGCCATGCATCCCAACTCTCTGACAAGTTCTGATACCCTTGATAAATGTAAGCATGGGTGTGGGAGATGAACCCTTTACAGGTTACCTGTATCCATTAGAGACATAGGTGCCAAACCAGGGATGAATTTCTGGTCTTCCATCCAATTGCCCAAGTTGCACATTGAATTGGGTTAGGGAGGAACTCTGCTTCACATGGATGGGGAGCCTGTTCCATAGATGGGGTAGTCTCTAGGATGCATACCTTTCTCGCCGGAAGGTCCTATTTATATCGCAGACAAGGTTTAAATCTTTAGAATGGGTAATTCTGATGCTGTTTGTTTTGTAGATATGCAGGAGGTCCATCAGAGTTGAGTCTGACAATGCCCTGTATGCCAGGCATAGATTTCCCCTCAAAAGCCTGTAGGAGACAGAATACAGGGACAGGGCCTTGAGGTTGTCTGCATAGGACATATCACTTAAGCCTTGTATTCTTTTAGTGAGGAACCTCTGTGGACATTCCAATTGTTTGATATGCCTGGCTAGGTACATACCAAAGGGGGCATTGTACTCAATGATAGGTCTGATGAATGCCGAATACAGTGGAACAATGACTTCCTTGGTCTTAGATGCCATACCTTTGTTTATAAGTTGCGCAACATAGAATGACTTCATCACCACTGTAGACACATGATAATCAAAGGCTAGATTACTCTGTATGTGTGTCCCTAAGTCCCTGACTACTGGGTCAACTCTAAGGGGTGTGTTGTCAATATGATAGTTACCAAGGATGGATAACTTCCCAAAGGATACTATTATGCACTTCCTGGCATTTAGTTTGTTGTTTGTCTACGTCAGCCCCTCCTGGAGAACATTTGTGTCAGTGTGAGATTCAATGACACCCCCTAATTTGCAATCATCTGCAAATTTAGTCTGCCAGAGACCACTGACATTGGCCTTGACTTCTGAGAAGTAAATGCCAAAAAGAGCGATCCAAGGACTGATCCCTGAAGGACTCCACTTGTGACTGGCCTCTTTATACAGGTGGACTCCCTAGTTCTAACTTCATGTGTCCTGTCTGTCAGCCAGTTGACTATCCACTGGGTAACATAAAGGGTTTGTACCTAACTTCCTGAGTTTGTCAACAATGCCCAAGTGGGATATTGTGTCAAATGCCTTGGCCAGGTCAAGCTACGCAGTGTGAATGATTTTGCCCTCGTCCATTGCTTTGGTGACCTTCTCAAAGAAGTCCACCAGGTTGAGTAAGCATGATATACCTTTAACAAAACTAAACTGGGTTGGGTCCAGTGTCTAGAGGTTCACTATATCTATTTTGATCATCTCCATGATAATGCTTTCCATGGCTTTACATATAAGTCTAGTGAGACTTATGGGTCTGTAGATGGCACACCTTTGTGCAGAGGGATGACTGTCGCCTTTCTCCATTCATGAGGCACAAAGCCTAATCAGAGGCTACAGTTAAATAGTAATTCCAGAGGCCCTGATAGGTCATGTTTCATGTTATTTAGAGGGCATCCTGGGATATAGTCTGGGCCCATTGATGCAGTGTTCTTGGTCTTAGAGAGAGAGAGATCATTAATGACCTGTTCCCTAGTCATAGTAGAGGGAGCTGTATTTGATGATATTTTCTGAGGGAAGGTTGAGGGGGAGTGAGGAGTAAAGCTGGAGCTGAATTTATCAGCTAGGTTTGCTATATCTTCTGGCTCAGTATAGGTGGCTTCATTTACAATGAGCTCTGCACAAAATTGTGTACTGCATTTGAGGTTGCGGACATAGCTAAAGAATGATTTGTAGTTGTCCTTTGCCTCTTTACCTCAAATTTGGCTTTGGTAGACTTTATTTGTCCTCTGAGTTGCTTGCTTAGTTTGATGAGAGTGCTTTTATCCTGCTGGGTGCTGCATCTCCTAATTTTTGCCATTATTTTCTTCCTCCCGTTATACAGCCGATTGATTTTGTGATTCCACCAGGGTGGCTTATGCAGCTATTAACATGCTTATACATGGTTTCTGTGAGCAGTTCTGCATAGTCAGTTCTCAGGGTTTATGGGGGCTTGAGATTTTGTCAGGTTCTCACTTAATAGCAGGAGGTTAGCCTTAGAATAATTCCTCAATATTCCAGGTTTAGCTGGGATCCAGGTTTTATTTTTACTTCAAAGGAGACCATTTTGTGGTCTGACCTTACCAGGGAAGGCATTACAGTATGGGGTGTGCAGCAGTATCCCAGATTAGTGAGGACCAGATCCAGTATGTTTGCACCCCTGGTTAGTGTACTGACTATCTGGTCCAGGGAGTTTGTGTTTACAAAATATAACAACATAAACCAAGCGTTCAGTTCAGTCATGAAAAAACAAGCAGCGGTCACAGAACGCTAGTGAACGCTAAACTACTCACAACCACAAAAGTCCAAATCTGGGTGAAAAAAGTTGTTCGAACTCCACACAAGTGTTATGAAAAATTCTTTATGCATTAAAATGTAAAAAGTTGAGCGCTTTCACCCACATATCGTGGGCTTCATCAGAACAACATGAACAGCTGATCACTTCCATTTAAATATGCATCTTTGGTGCCAAAGATAATTACTTACACATACTTAAAGCTATATCATACAAAATGCTCTTCAATACAATTTATCATACAAAATAGTAATAAAAATAAAAATAAAAATATATATCAATCCTGTTCCTTATATAAAATTCATCAACTTAATGAATGAAGGTTAAAAATACTGAGATTTATATCCAATTAATAAGAAAAAAGTATTTTTTTGAAATTGATGTAATGTAATATGGTCAATAAATCATCTTGACATTTCCAACATTGGTTTAATAGAAATGTGTTCATTTAACCCTGGTGGTATCATAGCTTCAGATAATAATTGCCAACACATCTCCCTATACCCAAGTATATTCTTGGTATTCCCACCCCTAGGGTTATTCAACACATTTTCTAAAATAGCAAATCTAAAAAAAATGGTCATCTCCTTGGCTACAAATATGTTTGTATAAAGCATTTTTGGGATCTTTCATTTTTATACTGTACAAATGTGAGTATATTCTTTTCCTAAAATTCCTCTCAGTCTTCCCTATGTAATATGAAGGGCATGCCATACATTTCTCCATGTAAACTATCATTTTAGTGTTACAGTTGCCTTGTTTAAATTTAATTTTGGTTTTGTTAATGTTCTGCAATATGGTTTCAGCCTCTTCGTTTATAGTGAAGCATTGATGGCATGCCCCACATTTTGAGGTGTGCGTACTTGCCCCATTACCATCTACTCCGTACCCATACTCCAATATTCTTTTAAGATTGCTCCCCATTTTGTAGACAAATTTAGGTGTGGACCCTAAAATGTCTATTTTTTCTTGATCAGTCAAAAGCATGTACCAATTCCTAGTTAAAATTTCTTTGATATAATTAATATGGGGACCATATTCTAATATACATACTCTACCACAAGATTTGTCATCAATAATTCCCCTGCTTGTATCCTTCATAACACTATCTGTGTTGCGGTTTATTCCTAATAATGGTACATACTTTTTCCCCCATTCACTTATGACATATGTGTTGACGTCATACATCATTTTGCTGTTGTATCCCCTTTCTTCAAATAGCTTACTGATGTAACCAATTTCGTCTAACATGTCATCATATCTGGATGTCATTCTAAGGGCTCTAATACATTGCCCTTTATATATATTATATTTCAAGTACCTAGGGTGGTTGCTGTTGAAATCTAAATAAGAATTAGAAAAAGTAGCTTTCCTGTGTATTCTCGACTTAAAACCGCTACCTTCCTTAGAAATCATGGTGTCTAAATACGCTACCCCCATAGTATTACTTTCTGAAGTAAACTTCAAATAATCACTACTCATATTGATATAATCCAAAAAAATTTTAAAAGTATGTTGATCTCCTTTCCACAAAATATATATGTCATCAAGAAACCTAGAATAATATTGTATGTACTCACTATAATCACTTTGAAAGATAGTCCTCTCTTCCCAATCCAACATTACTAGATTCGCATATATGGGGGCACATGCTGCCCCACATAGCTACTCCATTAGTCTGCTTAAACACCTCACCTTCAAAATATATAAAATTATTTTCCAACACTATGGACATTAGTTCAGTAATTAAACATATCTTATCCCATTCTAGGTTGCTATGTTTCTGAATGCTGTTAGTGAATGCTTCCAATCCTTGAGTCAATGGAATGCAAGTAAAAAGATCAATTACATCAATTGATGCAAATAATAAGTTAATATTCCCAATGTCAGTTGGAAATTTTGACAAAAATTCCCATGAATCTTTTACTAGATGTTTACTTTTCCCATATATTGGTTTTAACATAAAGTCCACTGCTGCTCCTATAGGAAAAGTCTTAGACCTACTACCAGATATTATTGGTCTAAAAGGAGGATTTGTTACATTCTTGTGGACCTTTGGAATTCCCACAATTGTCGCCATATAGGGGTATTCTACCTTTAAATAATTATATAAGTCTTCAGTGATCCTCCTATCTAACAAAAATTCTTCCAGGAACATGTCAATTCTTCTGTAAGAGATGTTTATTTCATTCATTGACATTGTTACATAATTACCTGACCCATGTAAAATGTCATGTATCCTGGAAGAATATTCCAATGTGTCATAGATCACAATACCCCCTCCCTTATCGGGTTTCATAACTCTAATATTGGCATTTGTTTTAAGTTCCTCTAAAACTCTAATTTCATCCCTTGTTAAATTCCTTTTAACATTCTGTCTCCTGTTTTTCTTATTAAACTGATAAATCTCTCTAGTAATCATCTTATCATACATCTGAACACTAGGATTCATTATAGGTACAAAGCTACTTTTCTTTTTAAGAACTTTTTGCTTGACAACATTACTTTCATTTTTGTCTTTGTACATTAATGCTAGGTTTAACTTTCTAGTATACTTTTTGGTTTCACACAAACAATCAACTACATTGAAATGTGTAGTGGGTATAAATTTCATCCCCCTAGAAAGAAGACCGCTGCTTGTTTTTACAAAATATAGGAATCTCTGTGCATGTACATTTGGTGTCATATAGGATTTCCAGTTAATAGTAGGGTAATTAAAGTCACCCATGAATATTTTATTGGGTTGGATAGATGGTGCTTGTAATAAGTTTAAATACATGGTATGGGTTTCCTGGGTCATAGCAGGATTAAGTTTTTCACTCTAAATGCTTTCATGTTCAAGTAGTATCTGGTACTGGATATTTCTAGTATGGTTTTCATGGGAGTGGTCTTTTAGTCTGCCTTTTCTAAGGCAGTTGTCACTGTACCACAAAAAGATTTAGAGAAAATATTAGATAAGCCTGAAGTAAGATAAATAGTGAAACACTGGTTAGGTAATAAAGAACAGACATCAGTAGTAAACTGTCACAACACCAACCAGCAATGGGATCTGAAGTGTATTGATCAACAATGGCATCAGACTCAGAATTTCAAGCTTATAATGCAGCTTTAATTCCACACAAAATGGCAGCATATTGAGAATACAGTTACTGTCACAGCTTCTACTTCTCAAGTAACTAAAAGGCTATATGCATTATGGGTGTTCAGCAGTTTTAAAGGTACAAGCACATTTACACAGACACACAGCTATCTATATCTATCTATCTATCTATCTATCTATATCGTGTGTGTGTGTGTGTGTGTGTGTGTGTGTGTGTGTGTGTGTGTGTGTGTGTGTGTGTGCATCTGGAAGCAGAAATGATGCAAGCTTTCAGAAGAAACTTTAAAAGAGGTTAATGTATATATAGTTTCATAGGTTCATACTAGGCTATCTGTCCTAGGGCATTTATAAGCCTAACCAGAGTGTGTATGGCTTTCACCACCCATTTTAAATTAATTTTGCTATGCCCTTTTTCGAGGTTAGTATACTGTGCCTCTGTCTAACAGTGACACAGAAGTGATACCCGGGGTAAACCTACTATCTCCCATCCACTCATCAAGATTCCTCTTGAAGAGAGTCAATGAGGGACTCTGCCTAACCTGGACTGGGATTTTATTCCAGAGTGAAGGGAGCCTCTGGATTATGAATCTGTCCCTCCAGCATGTCCTATTTATTTCAGTGCTGAGGTTCAAGTCTCTTGAGGTGCGTAGCTCGATGGGATTTGGATTTTCTGAGGTGCAGCATGTCCATTAATTCCGGGTTGGACATGCCTTTATATGTCAGGCACAGATCGCCTCTGAGCAGGTGGTATACCACTGAGTAGAGCTGGAGTTTCTTTAACCATGCAGCATATGGCATCTGTTTGAGCCCTTTGATCTTCTTGGTGAGGTACTTTTGGGATCTTTCCAGTTGCTGCAGGTGTCTGGTAAGGTACATCCCAAAAGGGGCATTGTACTCAATTATGGGCCTGATGAGGGATGAGTAAAGAGGCACAATGACCTCCCCTGATCTAGATGTGAATCTCTTCATGATTAGGTGGGCTATATAAAATGTTTTTCTAACCACTTTGGCCACATGGTTGTCAAATGAGAGATTGCTATCAACTTGGGTCCCCAGGTCCCTAATTACTTCTTCCATACTTAATGGATTACCACCTATGTGGTAATTTGTGGGCACCTTGTTTTTGCCAAAGGGGATGACTATACACTTCTTGGCATTTAGCTTGAGGCCATGGCTCTGGCACCAGTTGTCTGTTTCTATGAGGCCCTTTTGGAGGATGCTTGTGTCAGGTGGAGAGTCGATTATAGCGCCCAGTTTGCAGTCATCTGCGAACTTGGTCAGCCACAGTCCTTCCGTGTTGGCCTGTACCTCCGAGAAATATATACCGAACAGGATAGGTCCCAGGACTGAGCCTTGTGGGATGCCACTTGTAACTGGTTTGGAGTCTGACATGGCTCCAGCAATTCTAACCATGTGGGTTCTGTCCTTGAGCCAGTTGGCAACCCATCTAGTGACATAGGGGTTTATATTTAAGCTGGTGAGCTTATCTATAATGCCCAAGTGGGGTATTGTATCAAAGGCTTTTGCGAGGTCCAGGTAGGCTGTGTGGACCACCTTCCCCTCGTCAATGGCCTTGGTAACTGTTTCAAAGAAATTGACCAGGTTTAAGAGGCAGGATCTGCCCTTAACAAAGCCGAACTGGGTAGGATCCAGTGTCTGTAGGTCCCCAATATCTTTTTTTTTTATGAGGTCCATGATGATCATTTCCATAGCTTTGCAGACCAAGCTAGTCAGGCTTATAGGGCGATAGTTTCCAGGATGCATTGAGGCACCACCTTTGTGGAGAGGGACCACTGTTGCTGTACGCCACTCTTTGGGTACATATCCTGTGGTAAGGCTGAGATTGAACAGTAGTTTTATGTTTGGGTTTAGCTCTTCTTGGAATTAGCCCAGGACACCGTCTGGTCCCATTGATGCTGTGTTTTTTGCTTTGGAGAGGGCGGCTCTTACCTGAGCATCTGAGATGTCAGGGGGGCAGCACTCTGCTGGGATAGATATTTGCCCTTTTCGTGGGGAGTGGGAATTTGCACTGAACCTGTCAGCTAGGATGTTGGCAATGTCTGTGGGTTCGGTGTATTTTTTGTCATTTTGGACCAATTCTGAGCATATCTGGGAATTCCCACCCAGGTTCCTAACATAACTAAAGAAAGCCTTGTGATTATCCTTAGTGTCCTGTGCAATTTTTCTCTCGAAGCTGACCTTAGACGATTTTATGAGTGCCTGTAGTTTTTTGCTAACACTGATCAGAGATGCCTTCCCTTTTTGGGATTTTCTCTATCATGTAGTAGCTTCCTCCTTCTATTGTATAGTTTGCTTATGGCTGGGGTCCACCAGACAGGACGTCTGCCTTTGGAGGATTGGGTCTTGGTATTTTGAAAAACGACAGGAGGATATGACAGAAGCATTTGCACATATTAAGGTAATCCGTAGAGTTTGAGTGGGTTATATAGATCAGATTATACAGATCAAATTTAAATCAAGTGGTGCATGAGAATATGAGTTTTTTCATTAGTGAGTAATCTGATAATTTCCTCAATTTGAGCTCCTAGATCACAACTTCCTAAGATTGTCTGGTCCTGTTATGTCCAGAACACTAGAACACATATTAAATTAGTCTCTCAGATCTGAAATAGCATCAGTCTTATTTACTCAGGCTCTAATATGGCCTCTCCCCAGAGTGACACTCCTTCCGCTCTTCCAAAACAATCAGCCCACAGCAAACCATAGTCTATTTGCAAAACAGTTTGAATTAGCAGCATAGAACTATTGCTGGAGTGCACTACAACCTTCTGTCTGTGGCTCAGTACAGATTCCGGAAAGTTTTTATCATCCAGCTTACTATTATACTGCATTGTGGCTATAATATATAGTGATATAGAAAAGGGACTTTTAAAGGGGGAAATATTCATTGACTTTAGGAAGACATTAGAATTATTCAATATGACCCACTATTATCTTAACATAAAACAATGGGTTTTGGTCAAGTAGCATATAAATGGACAATGGATTACCATGCAGAAAGTATTTTGGAGAAGTAGTAGGGAAGACAAGCTCAGAAATACAATCCTTCAAGACTGGGATTCCACAAAGATCTTTCCTAGGTCAGACTATTTTCTCTCTTTATAATTTTCCACTGGAACTACCTACGTTAATGCACTGTATACCCAGATGATCTTCTGATCCTTAAATTAAGTAAATCAGATACTGATATACAGAAGGAACAGCAAAAAAAGCTTTGACAAGCTGTGATGAGGGCTACACAATAGTAAGCTAGCAATTAACTACAACAAAACAAAATTCTGTTATGACTGTATAAAGCTGAATAATACACTAACAATGCAGTTGTATGATCCATTAAATGTCATTGTCAGATAGGTATAGGTTCTTAAATACCTTTGCTTGAACACACTTGTGCCTTCAACTATCATTTGGAAATATATGTGGACAAGTTAGTAAAATGTATAAAGATCCAGTATAAACCAGCCAATTTGATTACATTTGAAGCAAGCAGAGTATTAGATGTCAACATACTCATCCCAAAGTTTGACGCACACTTTGAATGTTCTCTCACAACTCCTCTTACAATACAAGCAAGCTGAAAAGTGTAGCTGATAGTATTTTCACATTTATTGCCCTTTCAGATCTTTGGAGCACCACTGCCTCTCCACAAACAAAAACAAACTGGTTGCCTCTTACTGTGCTAAGTACCCTGCTCCTTGCCTTTGTCGTACACAGACTACTGTGTTTAGTCTCCTCTAACCTCTTGCCAGCATGAATTCACCCATCTCCTGCCATTATTCTCTTCACTCTCAAAACCAGGCTGCAACATTAATAAGAAGATGGGTTTCTGGACGCACAATGGGTGAAAATATTTTAGCAAAGTTACTCCTGCAAACAATTGCATTCCCTCATGTTAAACAAAATTATGCAGGCTTTAGAGCTAACTTGCTACAGTGTTTAAAAATTCTACAAATATCACTGCTTTAGGGGCACAGGGTGATTACCTGTTTTATACAAAACTTGTTTGACCTCAGTGTAAGCTACGTTTGTGATACTCATTTTTTATTAACATAAATGTACCCTAAAATATGTTATTTTCCTTTGACCATCACTGTGATCTAGAATAATGTCTTGTGTACAAAGTAATCTGTCCAAACTATTAGTAATATTATTATTATTATTATTATTAGTAGTAGTAGTAGTAGTAGTAGTATTTAGAATGCTCTTTATTGAAAGTGCCTTTGTGGCACTATCTTCCTGTGGTTCTGTCACGTTCCTCGACCACTCAGCTCTCACCTACATCCACTGGGAACCAGTCATTATGCAATACATTGCACTTCAGCACCATGGACAGCTCATGGTGGTGAATAAACAATGAAGATGCAAACTCTCACCTACGAAACCTACATTCCCTAACCGGTCTTTTACATTTTAGTTTTTAAATAAAATACAACAGTAATTCCATATAGATAATTACAGAATTACTGTTATATTTTACATAAAAACTAAAAAGTAAAAAATAAAATTATAAAAAAAAGTTTGTTTAATAAGGAATGCTTTTTACTGAGTCACTCTAAAAAGTGAAAAATAAAGATGAGTGAAAACTTTGCAAAAGAAACATAGACAAGCTGATTTCAGAAAAGCATTTGACGTTAGTTTTACTGATTCCTGCTATTTCTTCTGCTACATCAATAACAGAATCAGCAAAATCAACCTTGAATGGTTTCCTGAAATCAGTTTGTCTGTGTTTCTTTTGCAAAGTTTTCACTTTTCTTCCTTATGTTTCAGTTTTTAGAGTGACTCAATAAAAGCATTCTCTATTAAAAAAATCTTTTTTTATATTTTTTATTAGAAATGTTGTGTCTTTAGCTTACTTTCTGTCTGTAAAATATCCTTGAATTAGCCCACTTACTTGGTTAACAAATCAGAGTATCAAATAAGAGGCTCCAGTTTGAATGCACAAAATACAGAGCTTAAGGGAGCTACAAGGAACATTTATTCACATAAATGATAGTGAATTACTGAAACAGATTTGTATTGCATTATATTTGCTTGTCAATAGAAAGAAACAGTTACTAAGTGCTTAAACTGAAAGGGTAGCAAGAACTTTTGTGTGTTTACTTAAAGGTGTACATGATAAAGCATCATGTGGTCCATTCGATTGCTTGCCTAGTGTTGTTCCTTTGCTCCCAGGAAACAAAAAGTCTAGCTAGCCTGATCTTTAAATTCCTCAACATTCTACTTGCAGTACTTAATTTCTCCTTACACATTTTCTACCTGCCCAATGTCATGCTGAATGCATATGTGTTTAGCTTAGCACAAGTTGACTTAGAATGAAGTTGCCCTACCAATTATTTAACTGTGAAATCACATGCATGCAGAACATGGAGATTAAATAGCTACGTTATGCAATGCATTCATCATGTTTTTATACATGGTTACTATTCCCTACTGGAGACTTGATGTTTCCTCTCCTCTCATTTTACTTGCTCAGATTGTAGTAGGTTTATGTAGATCTTTGGAAATATTTAGTGTGCTGAAGACTGAGTGTACATAAATAAATCAGCAATACAAAGAAGATACTGTGGAACTGTACCTATTTAAGTAGAATTAAGGAAAATTCTTCAAAAAAATGTACAGGATGTATTTACAGTGCCTTTTTTGTTTCCCTGTCTTGTGGCTACTTGTGCAGTGAATCTTTTTTTTTTTTAGAACAAGAGCTTTATTGAGAAATTTCAATTCTTCACATGAGTTTCTAGGTGCAGTCCTCATGCATGGTGCACCATAATACAGATGTACATAGAAAAGAATGCATCAACACTTCCATGTATATTGTGAAACTATGATTAATAAGCAACAAGAATAAAACAGTGGTCTAAACATCATCACTAGGTGTATTCCCAGTCAAAACCCAGAATCTGTTTAGCACGAGTGACATGTGTCTGCTATCTCCATACACAGATTAATTAGTTACCTAGAGAAGGTAATGATCCCTGGTGACATTCCACTGCACCCATTAATTTCTGACAAAGCTCCCCAGTACTTTTTACTCTTGCTTGTCTCCAGGTCTTTTATGTTATTGATGATAGCTTTGGTTTCTGTGATCCCAGGGCTTATGGGGGATGTCCACCTTTTGGTTATTGCATTCTTGGAGATTAGCAAAATTAATGGATTAACTTCTAGGTATATCTGGGCAGGGCACACTGGCCTTTCCATTCCAAGTGGGAAGGAACCTTTCTTTGGTAAGGTGCCACCTACTGCCAAGCAGTTTGCTGATTAGAGCCTGAATCTCTTCTTGAAAGCTCCTTAGTTTGGACCACAACCCATAAATATATTCCAGTCCCCTTGCTGTTCCACATTACATATCAAGCACTGTCAGCACACTGATAGGAACATTCTATGGAGTTTATCCAGTGTATAAAAATATTTATGTAGATATTTCCAACCAAAAATTCTAATTTTGATAGATTTAGTAACTCTTTTAAGGATCAAACAAATCTCTAGCTAGTCCTTATCTGTGAACTGCCAACTTAATGTATGCTCCTACTCAAGGTGACATTGTCTCAATCTGTCCTTCCCACTCTAAGTATATTCCAGTGCATTGTGCCAATTAGACCTTTGTTCCTACTATTAGATCTCATGTTTATCAGCATTCCAAGTAAATATGGTATCCCCACTCTTTGTAGATTTGACATATTTATTCCACACTTTCACTAGAAATGAATATATCAAGTGGTCACCTGGATTGCATCTTAGTTTAGCTATGTCCAAAGACACCACTTCAGCTCCCTCAGCTATCTCTTCACTGTCAGTCTTTTCTAGGATGCCCTCCTAAGCAACAGTAGGCTGTACCAAAATGTCTGAAGTTGTGCTCTGATGGAAAGCAGCAGTAGTGACCAAGACTCCATCTGTTTAAGCCCCAGCATTTTTGAAGTGTCAGCATTATATCCCTCATCCATTGATTGCCTCCTTTTTCCTAAAAATACTAAGACCGGATATTCCATTTTCCTAAGGTAGGATTGATATGTATCTGTAACATAGCCATTTGCTTCCAATTAGTTTTGCATCATACATCTTGCATTAGGTAAGCTCACCTTTCCTGTGTTGCACTGTGGTAACTTCTCAGGTCTGGGAGAGCCAAACCACCTCTGTCCTTAGGTTGACAAATCTTTTCTCAACTGACTCTTGGTCTCTTTCCTTCCCATATGACCCTCTTCAAAATTTTCTCTACCTCAGTCCAGAAACTTAATCAAATACAAAAGCTTGCCCTGAATACAAAATCTTTGGAAGTATAAACATTTAATGGTTCTAATCATATTGTCAATATTAAGCCAAGCGTTTATCTTGGATTGCCTCCCACATAATTCTGTGGATGCTGTTGCTCCACCAGGTAATCCAAACTCCCAAGTACTTCATCTTATAATAATCCCAAATGTGGGGGTACTACTGTACCATATCAAAGGTTGGGGCAAAATTAACTGTAATGGTTACAGTTTTATTCTTATTTATTTTGTATCTTGACATTTATGCAAATAATTGGAGTTTTGCCAAAAGTGAGGGGAGATCTTCCTGGGATCTTGACAAATATAATATTATGTCATCTGCATAAAGTACTATTTTTTTCATGTTGGTAACCTCAGTTGTATCCCTGAGTATTGTGCTGTCTAATTTTTTTAGCCAATGATTCTATATATAAGGCAAACAACAAAAGAGAGGAGACAGGCAGCCTTGCCTGGTGTGCCTCATCAGCTGAAAAGCAGTTGTAAACCTACCTTCTATTTTAGTTGTAGGTAGGATCCCTTGTAATGTTGTTTAAGAAATCAATAGTATATAGGGAGTGCAAATCTGGTTATCAGCTTCCAATGGAACTCTCAGAGGACTCATTGAAAACGTTTTCTGCATTTAGACTCATTAAGAGTAAAGGGGTACTTTTTTCCTCCACTTCTTTTTGTATTATATGGGTCCTTAATATATTTTTCAAGACTTGGTGAACTACGTAAAATTGCACTTGTCTAAATTAACATGGTATAACTGGAGCTAAATGAGTGGCAATAATTGTCATGAATGTTTCATAATAGGGTCCTTGCTTTCCTTGAGTTTAATCATGTCTATAGACTTTCTCCAAAATGGTGGGAAAAGTTTTTCCTTGTAGGATCTTGTTGAATAAGAAGACTCATATTTCTATCAAAGCATTGCCCTCTGTCTTCCAGAGTTTGACCTGGTGACCATTTAGACCAGGCATTTTGCCATGCACTTGATTCCATGGCTACCTTCCCTGACCTGATCTCGTCCAGCTGCCTTGACCTTACAAATTATTATGGGGGAAAGTAGTCTGTTATCCTGAGCCATAGGCAGAGTAGGCAGCTCCATCTGTTCCAAGAAGTTATTGGTCTTCCACCCTAGTGCCCGTTTATATCCTGTGACCATATACACTTTGATAAAATGCCAGTAATATCTTGGCTATATGATTTGGTTCACAGGCCATCTCTCTACTACCTCATATCAGACTTTAAGTGTTCCTCTCTCTACCTTCTGAGATTGGAATGTCCTAGTGAGTGACTTTTACATTCTGCAGGTATTTTTAAAATAGAATTGCTTAACAGTGACCCTTTTAAAGTCACAAAGCTCCCTTAAATATGTTTCCAGTTTTTTCTGCACTTCTTTTCTTTCTTCCTCATGTTTCCTTTTTTCTTCCCCCTCCATTGACAGCAAGACTTTGAATTGTTCTAAATTGACAAGGTATGTCTATACTCTTTTCATCTCATGCTGCCCTCTGTTGATTATTGTGCCTGTCTAATTTTGTGTAACCTTCTCCTACTGCATTGGAGTTTGTGTCCTTTTCATTCAGCTCATCTTCCAAGACACTTACTGTTTGTGGTGAGTACTTTTCAGAAGTCAGCCAATATGCTGGGAACCACCAGTGCCTTTTATAACTATTTATATCCTGCATTTGTCATACTATGCCCACTGATGCTTGGTCTGTCAGTGCTACATGATGCATGACTACACTCTGGATCATATACAGATGTTCTTGAGAAATACAGATCCAGTCTAGTTTAGCATGGGCCTGGTACCTGTGAGCACAGAAGGTAACCTCAACACTCCTCTGACACCTTGTGTCAATGTTCACTAGTCCAGAGGTTTTAAAGTAGTTTGCAATAACTGACCACCATAAAACTGTAATACATTCAGTTGTTACAATTATTTGCATGCAAAGAAAGTGAAATGTATGCATTTACTGTGGAGAGAACCAAATCTATTTTATCCTAAAGGTCACATAGAATAGATTCTGCTTAATTTTTTAATACATGCTTCAGAGATAAAGGTAGCCTTCTTCTCCTTTAAACTTGCAGAAAAAAATACTTTCTGCAGCACCAGTCCAAGCCTCCCAGCAATATTCACATTGATGGTTCACTTTTTCCCAACCACTCCATATTTATCTTTCAGATGGCTGACCTTTAATACTGTTCAAGGCACTGATGAAAAACATTTTTCATAGCTGAATCATGAAATGAGTGCCATGGCAATGCATTTCCATCAGATGTTCTGTTTCAGTGCATTTAAAGTGATGCTTGAGACGTATGACATCGTTTGAGCAGTTTGTTTGCAATGCTGCTCACAGTGCTTATGATACACCATTTCGAATGTATGACTATTTGCACTAAAATACACAATGTTTCTCTCGCATGGAACCTATGTAGTTATGTGTAATACCACCTTTTGGTTCAAAGTGGAACATTTTCTTCAGGTATGTCACGAAGCAGGTGGATAAGAAAGATATGAAGAAACTGACAAAAATAATGAGGCGTACACATGGCATGTCAAAGACATTTCCAGAACTTACAGTAATTTACAATCATTTGAAAACAGCTATCATATCAGCGTACCTTGTGAATATATTATTAATTTTAACCTGCATTGAATGTTTTAATACATTTCTAAATGTAGATTTACAGTTGGCATACAGAATAATGCAAAAGATAGGTCACAATCCTTTGCTTATTGCCTTTTCTTGAAGTGCAGTCATAGGAGAACAATGTCAGAAATAATTTTAAATGTATTACAAAATGACAGCCTTACATGTACTCACTGCTGTTTTGGATGTAAAGGCCCATAACAATAATCATTGTTACCAATAATTTATACATGCATTTCTTTTCTTTGGATCTTTAATGTAAAGATTTTCCCTTTCAAAAATGCTGGCCAAAATATTTGCTTCAGCTTGGTAGGGTGGCTTCCTGCCAACCACATGCACTTCAGGAAAAAAGTTAGCATTTGGACAGTTTGTTTTGTTTAATAATAGGTTAGTCAGCATTAGAGTCATAACAAGGGGGGTGTGCTGCTAAGCAACTTGACATCATCTGCCTTTTAATGGATTTCTCATGTTATTTTCCCTTCAGAGTACTACCTCATAATAGGCTAAGTGCAGGCCTTTCTATACTGGCTGTGCAGAAAGGCCTGCAGAGTGCAGCATGAAACAATGAAATGAGTAAACACAAAAGCAGACCTACTGGAAATAGGAATGGAACAAGAAAGACAGCAGAGGAAGAAGCCCACAGTATAACTGTGTTTAAACTAAACAATTATGTATTTCTTAATCTGCACTTTCTTTAGAAAAAACTAACATATTTCAGTGGAGAGTCAAGGAAATCATTAAATAGGCAACACCCAACATGTCTGACTTGCTACAACATCAGTATCAAGTGTCATGGAGTTCCAAGATAAATAAATAAATATCCCAAGTTATTTCAGCTTAAAATAACCACATAAATGCGTTATAAATAGAGGTCTAAAACAATTTACACTACTGCTTATTACCCAATTTTTATATGTGAATAGAAACTAGACAATTCATTTAGAGTTGGTTCTTTTAAGTCCCCAGACTAGTAAATCCTACAATTTTCTCTGTGTAAGAGATAAGAGTTAAATATCTAACCCCAAGGATAACATTTTATTTTATTTGTCAGTAACATTTAGTGCCTGGCCTGATATCATCCAGACGTGCATAAATTAAAGTTTAGAGCTCCTACACATTTTCAAAAGGACAAATTACTTAAATAGTATGGGAATCGATATCATATTTTATTTGTATTTTTAATATAATATTTCATAGAATTTATTAGATTTTGATATAAACTAGGACTAGGGAGGATTCATTCAAGTTATAACATTGTTTAAATTACTTTTGGGGATCATTGTACCGTTAGTGTCTCCTGTGCTATATTTGTTTTTGTCTTAAAGATGTCTGTGTGCCAAACAGCATGCTTGTAATACTAAAGAAAGAAAGAAAGAAAGAATGTTGTAGTAATAAGGTTACAAGGGACCCATAATTACTAATGTTGTAGTGATAAGGTTACAAGGGACCCACAATGACTAATGTTGTAGTAATAAGGTTACAAGGGACCCACAATGACTAATGTTGTAGTAATAAGGTTACAAGGGACCCACAATGACTAATGTTGCAGTAATAAGGTTACAAGGGACCCACAATGACTAATGTTGTAGTAATAAGGTTACAAGGGACCCACAATGACTAATGTTGTAGTAATAAGGTTACAAGGGACCCACAATGACTAATGTTGTAGTAATAAGGTTACAAGGGACCCACAATTACTAATGTTGTAGTAATAAGGTTACAAGGGACCCACAATGACTAATGTTGTAGTAATAAGGTTACAAGGGACCCACAATGACTAATGTTGTAGTAATAAGGTTACAAGGGACCCACAATGACTAATGTTGTAGTAATAAGGTTACAAGGGACCTGCAATTACTAATGTTGTAGTAATAAGGTTACAAGGGACCCACAATGACTAATGTTGTAGTAATAAGGTTACAAGGGACCCACAATGACTAATGTTGTAGTAATAAGGTTACAATGGACCAACAATGACTAATGTTGTAGTAATAAGGTTACAAGGGACCCACAATGACTAATGTTGTAGTAATAAGGTTACAAGGGACCCACAATGACTAATGTTGTAGTAATAAGGTTACAAGGGACCCACAATGACTAATGTTGTAGTAATAAGGTTACAAGGGACCCACAATGACTAATGTTGTAGTAATAAGGTTACAAGGGACCCACAATGACTAATGTTGTAGTAATAAGGTTACAAGGGACCCACAATGACTAATGTTGTAGTAATAAGGTTACAAGGGACCCACAATGACTAATGTTGTAGTAATAAGGTTACAAGGGACCCACAATGACTAATGTTGTAGTAATAAGGTTACAAGGGACCCACAATGACTAATGTTGCAGTAATAAGGTTACAAGGGACCCAAAATGACTACTGTTGTAGTAATAAGGTTTCAAGGGACCCACAGTGACTAATGATGTAGTAATAAGGTTACAAGGGACCAACAATTACTAATGTTGTAGTAATAAGGTTACAAGGGACCCACAATGACTAATGTTGTAGTAATAAGGTTACAAGGGACCAACAATGACTAATGTTGTAGTAATAAGATTACAAGGGACCAACAATGACTAATGTTGTAGTAATAAGGTTACAAGGGACCCACAATGACTAATGCTGTAGAAATAAGGTTACAAGGGACCCGCAAGTACTAATGTTGTAGTAATAAGGTTACAAGGGATCCACAATGACTAATGTTGTAGTAATAAGGTTACAGGGGACCCACAATAACCAATGTTGTAGTAATAAGGTTACAAGTGACTCACAATGGCTAATGTTGCAGTAATAAGGTTACAAGGGACCCACAATAAATAATGTTGTATTAATAAGGTTACAATGGACCCACAATGACTAATGTTGCAGTAATAAGGTTACAAGGGACCCACAATGATTAATGTTGTAGTAATAAGGGACCCACAATGACTAATGTTGCAGTAATAAGGTTACAAGGGACCCACAATGACTAATCAGTGCTGATTCTGTATTTCATTGATAATGTTGACAGCCAGCTTCAACCCTGAATGATGACCCATATTCCATAACCCCAGTGCATCGCTGAGGGGAGATATACATGCAGAATTTAAGCCAAACATGTATAGTATTACCGTACATATACAACTTCTTGAAAGAGTGGTTCAGTTTTTGTTTTGCTGCTTTATAAAGTAAGATCCAGTACTCAAGAAGGCAGTACACATCCATGACTTGTGCCACTCTGTACAATGCATTCAAGCAGTGGTACTGGTAGGAGAAGGCAGTACACATTCATGGCCTGTGCCATGCATACCATGCATTCCAGCAGTGGTACTGGTATGAGAAGGCAGTACACATTCATGGCCTGTGCCATGTGTACAATGCATTCCAGCAGTGGTACTGGTAGGAGAAGGCAGTACACATCCATGGCCTATGCCATGCCGTACATTGCATTCCAGCAGTGGTACTGGTAGGAGAAGACAGTACATATCTGTGACCTGTGCCATGCTGTACAATGCATTCAAGCAGTGGTACTGGTAGTTGAAGGCAGTACACATCCATGGCCTGTGCCATGCTGTACAGTGCATTCCAGCAGTGACACTGGTAACTGGACAACATGAACTGTAGGTTGGGATAACTATGCTGCATAACAGGATTACAAACATTTGGCTACAGAAGAAGCATGCCATACAACTGGGCCAGAATTTGAGAGAGCCATACACAATGTAGCATGTTGCAGATGTACCCTCCAAACAAACTTTATTCCAGATAACTGGAGGACAACAACAGTCATCTCCCCTGCACAAAGGTTGGGCATTAACAGACACAGGTAATTATGGATGCATAAGTCTAACCAGCCTTGTCTGTAAAACTGTGGAGAGTCTCATTATGGAATTAATAAATAAGGACATAAGTAACTTGCAAACTCTTGACCGAAGCCATTTCGGTTTTGCCATAGACAGATTCTGCTTACTTAACCTGGCTGACTTCTTGAGAAGGTTACTATAGCAACAGATGAGGGAAAATAGGTACACACCACATATCTAGACCTTGCAATGGTGTTTGACAGAATCCCACACTCAGGCATTGTTTGTGTAACTCATTGGATAGCAAACTGGCTCACAAATAGAACCCAGGAAATTAGGGTAGACAGCTCTACCACCTGCCACTAGTGGTGTGCCTCAGGGTTCAGTCCTTGGACCAGCCTTATATGATATTTACTTTTTGGAGGTCAAACATAATGTTAAGGACTTATGGCTGACCATGTTTGCAGATGACTACAAACTTGGTGGCATCCTAAACTCTTCGGAGGACACCATAATCACATAACAGGGCCTTTCCCAAACAAGTAGGTGGTGTCATAACTATTGACTAAAACTAAATGCTAAAAAATGTATAATAATCTTCTTTGGCAGGCACGATGCCCCTTGTAAGTATTACACTGACAACACATTCCTGAAAATTGATCTGGTAACTAAAGACCTGGGAAACTATATGGACAATAAACAGCCTTTCGATCACTGTGTATCCACTAATATAAGGAAGACCTTTTTCATTGCACAGCTTATTAGTAGAAGTATGGTATCTAGATCCAGGGATGTGATCATTCACCTGTATTTGGCACTTATAAGGCTGATCACTGATTATAATGCATCCTTTTGTATGTACCTGTCCAATCACTTAACAGAACTTGAATGGCCTCAGTGCTTTCTCACTAAGACAATAAAGGGCCTAAATCATAAAAACTACACTGACCATCTCAAAGCCTTGCTTCTCTTCTTGGAATTATATAGTCTAATGTAGGGTCAGTCTCTACTTTTACAGAGCCTCAACAGACACCTATCCACTTAGATGCACTGCACACATCCCAAGTCAAATGGTGGCATAAACACCTGATAAAGAGATCATACTCTCTTCTACAACATAAATAGAACATGTTGGAATAATAGATACATTATCACAGACAATACTACTTCTCTGGAATTGTCTTTCTCTCCACATAAAGCAAAGTACTTCTCTTGGTCTATTCAAACATAATCTGGATGAATGGATAGGAAGCGGCACCCTTGTCTGTTATGGACAGAGATAACATTAAATGTCTTTCCTAACTTTGGGATATTCATATTTAACTTACAAGCTAAAAACCTAATGAAAATGAAAGGATAGGCTTCTAAAGATAGTCATGGATCATTAGCCTAGTAAGTACGTACTAGCCTTTGAACTTAAGATATTTATGCAGTATGTTACAGCAGTTCATCCTGACCTCCTTAAGTCCATTATACGCACTGTAAAATGATGTGCACATGGTAAAATTATGGGCACATATGAACCATTGATATCACTAAGCTAGTAGATAATGCATATTTTATAGTGCAGAGTAAAATAGTGCATTAAACTGGCCATCCTTGACAACAACAGTCAGAGATCCAGCATGTCATCATAAATGCAAATCATACACTCACTACCACACAGAAATTGCACTGGCATAATTAGTTCCACCAAGTACACATGAAAGGTAACTGTGCCTGGAACAGTGCTGGATACGGGTAATAAATGTGGAGACAACAGCATGTGATTCTGCATGGGAAGCTTCCCATTCATGGAGTATGTGAAGTAATAGGAGATAGTACACATGCCTGGGCATACCAGCATTAATGACACATGGACAAAAAGTGATGGGGATGAATGGTATGCCTTCTAGAAAGCCCACCCCAAATATACTTGGCTGTACAGTGGATGTTCTGAAATAGGGCACAGCATGCCTTCCTCACTATTGAGGCTATACCCATGTTCTTGACTGCTTTTGCATAGAAGCTGGCACTCCTCTTGTGCCTATTTGGGACAATCTGGATAATGTGAATAACACCAGCAGTGTGGCTCTATCACTGTTTCACCCCACTGTAACCTTAGATGGTGTCATGACTATCTAGTGACTGAGGCATGCTTATTTAGTATGTGCCATCCATGTTACATCGAGTGGCACACTCAGCACCAGGTTATCAACTGACTCAAGTATGTAACTCCTGTTCTCCCTGCTTTTCCCTGTCAATATATTATGTGTGTCCAGGAGTGTGAGGAGATTTCCCTCAACATTTTAGTATCCGTAGCCTGAAGGTGGTTGAACTTGAAGGTGGTTGAACTTGCCACACCTGATGAACCCCTTATATTCAAGAGAAAAAAGTGGGCACTGAACCATAAACAGCTTATATCTCAAAAAAAAGCAGCAGGAATGCTAGAAGGTACCAGATATACCTGTGTGCACAAACATGTCCAAGATGTTGTGCTAGCCTGCATTGGTGCTCTCACCCTGGTTTATATTCATTTTGCAGAACTGCAGTACATCGGATTTTATTTGACTGAATCCAGTTTCTAGATTGATTGAAATGTTGTACTGTGTATTATTCAATTAATGTGAACAAGAGGAGCCTGCCATTCATGCATGTAAAGTTGATGTTATGAAGTCTGTTGCTGAAGTACAGTGAGAAATGGGAAATTTACCCTTTTCCTCAATGTAGTGCAATCTCTGAGTTTGTATATATAATTTGCAGGGGGTGTTGGGGCTGCTCCCCCCACAGGGGAGGTGCAGGGGGGCTTGCCCTCCTGCAAAAACATACAAACAGGTAGATGTTTCTGTTTGCTTAGCCCCTTTCACACTTGGTGACTTTGGGCTGTGTGTAAATGTTACAATAAAGAAAAATAAATAAATAAAAAAATGTGAATGTCAATCCAGTTCCTTTAATTTGACATCTCTACCACTCAGCTGTCCATAATTTATCTATTAGCAGTGATGTTTCTCTACAAAGCTGTTCTGTAATTCAGTTAAATGAATGTAAACTCCTTGCCCTCTACCTTTGCTGGGCCATACAGGATGTGTAACAGATCACGGAATGTGAATCCCAGAGATACCTAAAAAATGCACATAGAGAGTATCATGTTTCTGAAGTACAGTTACTGTCAGGGTTGGATGTGGCATCTGAACCTGGCTGAATATCAGTGGCTGTATGTGGAGCAAACTCCATCTGTCAGCTAACTTGTGGCTGACCTGGATTTGGGTGCCAGTACTGATTTCTGAAATGTACATGCAACTAAAGACACATCCATGCATGCAGATATGCACATATATTGTTGTGCAACACGTAATATTGATACACGTGAACCATAGAGAATGCTCACTTCTTACTCCCCTCCAGCAAATGTGTCTAGTTGTGATTTCCCACCGAGGGAAGAGAGAGAAACTCCTCCTCTGCTGTGAAGGATGGCATCTGACTAGATTGGTTTTGAAATATCCATAGTTTCTCCCAGCATGATAATACATGTCACTGAGTTACCACCAAGAGTAATTTTGTACAACCTATAAATGGCCAGCAGCTGAAATTATTTCACAGTCACATGTCTCCATTTTCATTCCTGGTGTGTCTGCAGTCCTTCCATGTATTTACTTATTTATTTATTAGCATTTGTTTACCAAGAAAGTCCAACTGGACAATAAGATGTTTTCAGCAGAGGTCCACGGAAAAAAGCTCTAAACTATTACATGAAAGCAAAACAGTAGAATATAACAAAAATAAACATTTGATATGGATTGCCATTTTTACAACTGTTAAGGCTGTCATTTGTATAAGTATAATATAGTACATCATAATACAAAGCTTAGTTTGTTTAAATTAGAAGAGGTGAAGTGTGAGAGCCTGAAGCAAAGGTGATATAAGCAGAGAAAGTCCTTGAATTCAAAAGAGTTAAAAAGACAGAGTAGTTAGTTGAAAAAAAAATTATAAGTTCACAAAGAGTGTCAGACATAGGTTTATAGGTATTTACTAGGCTAACGACTACAAGGGTCTTTTAGGCCTAGCCATGCATCCCAAATCTTTGACAAGTTCTGATACCCTTGGTAAGTGTAAGCATGGGCCTGTGATAGTAACCCTTTACAGGTTACCTGTTTGCATTAGAGACATAGGTACCAAACAAAGGATGAATTTCCAGTTTCCCATCCAATTGTCCAAGTTGCACTTGAATTGGTTTAGGGAGGAACTCTGCTTCACATGGATGGGGAGCCTGTTCCATAGACAGGGTAGTCTCTGGGATATATACCTATTTCTCCAGCAGGTCCTATTTATATCACAGGCAAGGTTTAAGTCTTTAGAACAGGTAATTCTGGCACTGTTTATTTTGTGGATATGCAGGAGGTCCATCAGAGTGGGGTCTGATAATGCCCTGTATGCCAGGCATAGATCTTCCCTGAAAAGCCTGTAGGAGACAGAATACAGGGATAGGTCCTTGAGATGGTCTGCATAGGACATATTACTTATACCTTGTATTCTTAATAAGAATCCTCAGTGGATGTTCCAATTGTTGTATATGTCTGGTTAGGTACATACCAAAGGGGGCATTGAACTCAATTATAAGTCTGATGAATGCTAAATACAATGGAACAATGACTTCCTTGGATACCATACCTTGGACTTAGATGCCATACCTTTATTTATAAGTTGAGCAACATAGAATGATTTCCTCACCACTGTAGACATGTGATGATCAAAGTCTAGATTACTATCTATTTGTGTCCTTAAGTCCCTGACTACTGGGTCAACTCTAAAGGGTGTGTTGTCAATATGATAGTTACCAGGGATGCATGACTTTGCAAAGGATACTATTATGCATTTCTTGGCATTTAATTTTAGTCCATGGCTCTGACACCAGTTGTTTGTCTGTGTCAGCCCCTCCTGGAGAACATTTGCATCAGTGTGAGATTCAGTGATAGCTCCTAATTTGTGATCATCTGCAAATTTAGTCAGCCAGAGACCATTGACATTGGCCTTGATGTCTGAGAAGTAAATGCTAAAAAGGAGTGGTCCAAGGACTGATCCCTGAGGGACTCCACTTGTGACTGGCCTCTATGTAGAGGTGGACTCCCCAATTCTAACTTCTTGGGTCCTGTCTGTGAACCAGTTAGTTATCCACCAAGTGACATTGGATTTGTACCTAACATTTTGAGTTTGTCAACAATGCCTGAGTGGGGCATTGTGTCAAACGCCTTGGCCAGATCAAGGTAGGCAATGTGAATGATTTTGCCCTCATTCATTGCTTTGATGACCTTCTGAAAGAAGTACACCAGTGTGAGTAAACATGATCTGCCCTTGACAAAACCAAATGGGTTGGATCCAGTGTTTGGAGGTTTACTATATCTCTATTGATCATCTCCATGATAATTCTTTCCATAGCTTTACATATAAGACTAGTGAGACTTATGGGTCTGTAGTTTCCAGGGTCTGTAGATGGCCCACATTTGTGCAGAGGGATGACTGCTGCCTTTCTCCATTCATGAGGCATGAAGCCTGGTTGGAGGCTACAGTTAAAAAGTAATTCCAGAGACCCTGCTAGGTCATGTTGTATGTTGTTCCGAAGGCATCCTGGGATATTGTCTGGGCCCATTGATGCAGTATTCTTGGTCTTAGAGAGAGCATTAAGGACCTGTTCCCTAGTGATAGTAGGAGGAGTTATGTTTGATGATATTTACTGAGGGAAGGTTGAAGGGGAGAGAAGAGTAAAGTGGAGCTGAATTTATCAGCCAGGAGATTTGCTATATCTTCTGGCTCAGTATAGGTGGCTCCATTTACAATGAGTTCTGCACACAATTGTGTATTGCCTTTGAGGTTGTGAACATAGCTAAAGAATGCTTTGTGGTTATCCTTGGCCTTGGAGGCCAAACTTACCTCAAATGTGGCTTTGGCAGACTTCTCTGAGTTGTTTGTTTAGTTTGATGAGAGTGCTTCTATCCTGCTGGGTGCTGCACCTCCTAATTTTTGCCATGATTTTCTGTCTCCTGTTCTACATCCGACTGATTTTGTGATTCCAGCAGGGTTGCTTGTTTTTTGAGTTAGTTCTGCACTTCTTCCTGGTGGGTACAGCTGCCTCTATGCAACTATTAATATGCTTGTACTGGATTTCTGTGAACAGTTCTGCATTCTCAGGGTTTATAGGGCTTTAAATTTTGCCAGGTTCTCACTTAATAGGAGGAGGTTAGCCTTAGAATAGTTCCAAAATATTCCCAGTTGAGCTGAGGGCCCATTTTTTTTTTACTTCAAAGAAGACAATTTTGTGGTCTGACCTTACCAGGGAAGGCATTACAGTAGGGGGTGTGCAGCACTCTTTCATATTAGTGAGGACCAGATCCAATATGGTTGCACCCCTGGTTGGTGTATTAACTATCTGGTCCAGGGAATTTCTCCCTTCAGGAGAAGTTTCATTTCAGGATTTAATTTCAGAAGTTTATTTCAGGAGTAATCTCTGTGCATGTACGTTTAATGTCTGTAAGATTCCCAATTAATAGCAGGGTAATTTAAATCACATATGGTATTGAGTTGGATGGTTAGTGTTTCTAATAAGTTTAAATATATGGTATGGTATGGGTTTCCTGGATCATAGAAGGGAACCTATAGCTTGCAAGCAAGTGGTATTGGATTTTACCTATGGTGATTTGAATATGGAGCAGCTCAAGTGCATTGTCCTGTTTGACCACCCTTGAAGTATATTTATTTATTTATTTATTGATTTTGTTCAAATAATTTTATTCAGAAAAAAACTTTTTTTTAAAAACAATACATAGTAAATATAACAGATCAAATAAAAGTGAATTGAATGAACTATTTACAGAATATACAATGGCCTCAGGTCAGACAAAGTCAAAAGGAATACAATCAAAGATACACAGACAAATAATAAAGATTATTGTACAAGCATTAACAAATTATAACTTGCATTCTTGCTTCCTCTTTTCTTATGAAGATAAAATTGTGCCCATTTTGAGTGTCTCTAGTAGGGATAGAATTTTCTCCCAAGGATTGTTAGTCCATTTCTTCAGAAATATCCTCATTTCCTTGACTTTAATTTCCAATAGTGTTACTTCTTTCAATAGAGTGAGAAAATCATCAATTGTTGGGATGATAGAGGAGTTCCATTTCCTAGTGATGCATTTTTTGAGACAGCCATTATAGTCCAAAGAAGATAAAGTTCCTTCTTTTTCATAGTAGTGGTTTCAATTTTATTCATAAGAATTAATGACTTTGACAAAATGAAAGAGTCAGTAAAAATGGCTTGCAGAAATTCACCAATATCCTCCCAAAATGTTTTAATATGAATACAGTCATATATAATATGTGACCAATCAGCATTACATTTTAGATTACATCTCTAGCATATTGCCTCATTAGTATTTTTAAATCTAGCTATTTTATTAGGGGTGTAAAAGGCTCTATGCAAGAATTTCCATGCAAAGATTCTCCAACTTTACATATTTGAAGTTAACTTAATAGAATATAGTATGTTTATTTTTGATTCCTTAGATAACAACAATGAATAATCTTTATTGATAAAATTCCAAAATTTCTGGTTAGAATTTGTTTTGTAACTAATAATAATTTTATATAACTTTGAAGTTAAATTTGTCCAGTTAAAGTCTCTGTATAATACTTCATGTAGATAAAATATAAATTTAGGTATAGAGTTAAATGAATAATTTTCTATTGTTCTACATATATCTTGCACATATGGTACCAGACTATTAAGAACTAACCAGTCACTACTTGATAGACTGAATGTATTAATTATCTGATTGACATTCATGACTGTTAGATTTTCTATACATTGATACCAACATGAGAAATTATTTCCTTTCCATGAGTTAAGAGTATTTATGGAAATATTATTAACAAAGTTTTTTGTAATATTAAAAAGAGTTAATAACTAAGTATATTTATTTTTTATGTAAATAGAGACACCGCCACCTTAAGTCCCTGCCTGTGAAGTAGCTGGTCTAAATGTGTGCTGATAGAGTCAAAGATTTGTAGAAGGGCAGTATGATATATATGACAGTATCAAATCTGGGAACCACATACTGGAACTGACATCATAATGGACAGCATGCATTGTACTTTAAGGAAAATGTACTGAAATGCAGTACACTTCAGTAAATGTTGCCATACATAAGGATTCCTTTACTCTTCTTCTGGCTTTTCCCTGTTAGGGTTCACCACAGCAGATCACCTGTCTGCTTATGATTGGCGGTAGACTTTTACAGTTTTGAGCTGCCAGCCCATCCTTCTACAGAAGGCACACATGCACTCACACCTAGGGCCAATTCAGAGTGTCCAATCCACCTACAGCATGTCTTTGGGATGTGGGAGGAAACTGGAGCACCCAGAGAAAACCCATGTGACCACAGGGAGGACATGCAGACCACTCAGAAGGCACCCCAGATGAAGATCGAACCAGAGAGCCTCTTGCTGGGAGGTGACAACGCTAACCACTGAACCACCATGGATAAGGATTTCTTTACAATCAATTGAAATCTCCATACTAAAATTCCCTAGGAAATATGTATAAACAAAACAGCAATAGTAGTCACAATAATGTCATAAGAGAGTATAGGTTTACACAGAATACACACAGAGAGCAGAACACTGGCTAAAAACGTTGGACATGAAATGCAGTATAACTCAGTAATTTAGGTACAAACTACAGAATACATAAGTATACATGCTACTCTGCAAGCCCAAGAGTTGTATGGATATATATAAATATGCACTGCAAAACTAATTGAATAATGGATGAGTAAGAGTCATACCTCCTACAAATTAAAAAGTACTGCGATAGCAGTGAAATGAATAGTGTCTACACTTAACTAAACTATAATTTCCACCAAATTTAATTGATGTTCATTTATGTAGAATGTTTCTGAATGGCATTGGTGCACACTGGTATAAAAAGGCAGATCCTGGAGCATTATACAGCTGGTGTATATATGTTCATAGGTTCATAGGTGTATGCTAGAATACTGGCCCTGGAGCCTTTACAAGCCTAGCCCATAGGATTACCCTGGTATCGTGCCACCCATCCTTAGTTCCTAGTGCCTCTGTCAAGTAGAGCCACTGGAGTGATCCCTGGGATCAATTTTCTATTTCCCATCCACTCATCAAGATTTCTCTTGAAGAGGGTCAGTGAGGTGTTTTGTTTGACATGCATGGGAAGTCTATTCCATAGCATGGGCAATCTCTGGGTTATGAACATGTCCCTCCAGCACGTTCTGTTGATTGTGGTAATGAGGTTGAGGTCTCTGGAGCATGTTGTGCAGAGGGTTTGGGATTTCTTTAGATGTAGCATTCCTAACAGAGCTGGATCTGACATGACTTTGTAAGTCAAGCAGAGATCGCATCTAACTAGGTGATATGAGACAGAGAATAGTTGGAGTTTTTTGAGCCTGTCCATATAGGATAAGTGTTTAAGGCCTAGGATCCACTTTGTGAAGTACTTTTGTGGCCCCCTCCAGTTGTTGCAGGTGTCTAGTGTGGTACATGCCAAATGGGGCAGTGTACTCGATGAATGGCCTAATGAGGGAAGAGTAGAAGGAGACAATGAAGAGGTTCATGAAGAATAAATTTGAATGAAAGTACTAAAGCTTTTGGTTTGAGTTTCATTTTCCAGTTTGTTGTGTGCTTATAAGTTTTTGTGCTATGACTTGTACCAGAGTGGGATGGCCTTAGAAGACAGTACATAGGACACTTTGTTAAACGTCTCAGTACATTTGGTGCCTTTACAGTTTACAGCATTCACAGAACAACTTGCCAGAACAGTTACTGGAGCCATTCAAGATGGTTTATCGAGATTGTGTGGGCCCCAGCAGCAGTATCCAGTTGGTTTGGGTTCATTTTCACAGTCTCGACTGCCATTGGGAATTACAAACAACAATGAGCAAAAGCATGAGGGTAATGATGCCATTAACACACCTGCTAACAGCAGCAGCGGTCCGAGTGGGAACAGAATTGTACACTTAGACGGCAGCGTTTTGGATTATTTGTTCAAGGAAGTCAACAATCCTTTTTTGGACATCATTTTCATACTGAATGGTGAAAATGTAAGTACTGTTGTTAATAATAATGTTACAAATCATTATGAAGATGTTGGTAGTTGCAGGAAAGACATTTTTGAGCTTGAGAACCTCACAGTTCACTTTATATCTAGGGAACTGGAGATTTTATATCTCAATGAATGTATTAAGTGTAAATGAGTTCCACAAGGACTAAGACTATCAAAATTTCCAAACTATGTGAACTATGGTGGCCCATTTTACATTGAGTTAGTCAACTTATTCAATGAAACAGGGGTCAACACGATGCGTATGCTTGTTTAAAAGAGATTGACACAGTCAAAAAAAATATGGCAAATTTAGACAACAAAATTAAGGGACATTGTTGCTTCAATGTACTTTCTGATTTATACAGTAGCACTGGGGTCAAAGCTGATAGGCACATAGCCTCCGTAGTCACAAGGAAGCAGTCTAAACTGTGGAGGGATCTTTTGGCCTATGCCAAAAAAGAGGCCTACCCTTTGCAACATCAGCGGGCTTATCAGAACACTATCAATACCAATGCAACTAATGACAACAATGTCACACAGGGTGAGGTGAATGATAATGGAAGTGGAAACAACAATAGTATGACCACTAATAACAACAACAATGTCCCTAACAACAATAACAATAACAACAGTAACACAGCTCAGCAAGTTTCAGTGGGGTCTTACAATAATAATCCAACATTTGCTAAAGTGGTTTCATCTACAAATAACTCCCATGGATCAGGTCCTTGTTTGGTGGACCAAGGGGGCAGCAAACAGACTCCCAGGTGGTCAAACCAGGTTCAGAACAAGACAAAAACAAGGGGAAGAAACAACAACAGAAAGAAAAACTAAAAGTTTCAGACTTTGAAATTCGCATTTTGAATTTGTCAAACAGTGTTTTATCTAATGATGTGATTTCAGTCTTGAGAAAAGGTTTTTCCTACATACCAAGTAAGTCTGTCAATATCACCAGACTGTTAGTTGATTTCAAACTTTTTTTTAGAAAATTGAACCTTTGTTACCCACTGCATGATTTAAATGTAGACAAACAAGATGTTTGTAACAAATTTAAAAAGAACAGCACATACAGCCCCCCCCCCCTTGTGCAACACCTTGCAAGTGTTTGGTGACGTGTGAACTGGACATGAGGAATATTGTAAAGAACACCCACATGTATAACCTCACTGTGGAAGAACACCAGGCACTGTGTATTTTAAGTAAAAATAAAGACATTAGAGTAATGAGAGCTGACAAGGGTGGTATGATGGTGATTATGTGTACTGAAGGTTATGTTAAAAACATTGAATACATATTGGTAAATGATACAGCTTTTCTGTTGTAGATAAGTTTATTAACAACAGTTTTTTTGAGAATAAACACTGATCTTTTTGACATGTTTTGCCAGGGTAGTTTAGACCATGACACATATGAATATTTGTTAGTAGAACATCCCAGTATGGGACGTTTCTTTGGGATACCCAAAGTACACAAATCAGAAACAAATCCGCCCTTTAGGCCCATTATTTCAGCCAAGAGAACCAAGAGAAAAAAAAATTCTTTATGGCTGGATTATATACTTAACCCTATAGTGCAAAAAGCGAAGTCGTACCTTAGGGACTCCTGGCACCTTTTGGAAATTTTGAGGGACATTAACCTCACCCATGGTGATTTTTATTTTGTGTCTCTAGACCTTAAATCACTGTATACATGTATCAACCAAGATGCTGGTATAGTATATCTGAGAGATTACTTTAATGGGTACACTGACATTACACACAGTAAAATAGAGATGGTTTTCAGACTTATGGGTATAGTTATTGACAATAATTTTTTTTGAGTTCAACCAAAGATATTATAAGCAGACCTCAGGCGTGGCTATGGGGGCAAGGGTGGCCCCATCTTTTGCCAACCTTGTAATGGCCATGTGGGAGGAGATATACTTGTATATACATCCACAAAGGTCCCACATTATTTTATATCAAGGATTTATTGATGATTTGATATTTCTGTGGACTGGTGATATGAGTGAATTTGAGTCCTTTGTTAGGGACTTAAATCACATCACAGACTTTTTGGAATTTTCTGTGGGAAGTTTTGGTAGGACCATTAATTTTTTGGATATACATTTGGCTTTTGATATGTCCAGCAACACTTTTGTGAGTAAGATTTATAGGAAAGATGTTTTTGTCAACCAATATTTGCACAGAGATAATGTATACCCTAGGCATATGAAGAAAGGGGTGATTAAGGGGCAATTTATTCGCCTCAATAGACTTACATCTGATGATTACATTTTTTTTTCAGGAGGTCATCATGTTGACACATTTTTTTGAACAAAGAGGGTATGACCAGGCTTGGTTAACCAATATACACAAGGAAGTGTTTATTCTGAGACAAAATGCTTCCAAACCCCTCATTGGGGGCGGGGGGTTGGTGATGTAAGTAACAACAGGAAAAAGAAGGACAACACAGTGTTTATTATTTCTTTCCCCATCCTCTTCGTCAATGAGATGGGTGTCATCAAACCCATAATAAAGGACAATTAGAAGGTTCTGATGGGGACTAGGGAATTCATACAGGTAGTAGGTGTAGAACCCAAGTTCACCTATAAGAAAATTAAGAACATCAAAAACATTTTGGAAAATGGTGGGGGGAGCAGACTTCAGCATTGACTGATGTGAACAGTGTTTGTGGTATTTTCTCCTGTAGGAAGTGTAAACAATGTAGGTACATAAGCAATACATCTAATACATTTATTACACATCTTAAAAGGACTATTTGGGTCCACAGGCGGTTTACCTGTGAGAGCACAAACATAGTTTATGTGACAGTATGTGACTCTTGTCCTAGTTACTACATAGGAAAAGCCATTAGATGTTTAAAGCGTAGAATATATGAGCACACACTTGCTATTAAGAAAAAGGACTTTACCAATGCTTTAGCTAGGCATGCTATTCACTGTGTGAACTTTAAAAAGTTCACCTTTACAGTCATAGATTATGTTCAACAAGTGGATTATATAGGGAACACCAATTTGGTTTTAGAATGCAAGGACTCATTGTGGTAGATCAGTTTGGCAGCAGAATGCACAAAAGCAGTCCGGACAAGCACCGTAAAGCCCAAAAATGTTAAAGTCCCTTTAACAGTTTGGCAGCAGACAGAGCCCCTGATCTGAACGAATGTATTAATATTGTGTTTTTTAGCACTAAAATAACATTCAAATCACAATAATATGACAATGTTTTTATATTAAGACATTTTTTATGAAGCTTTGACATTCTAAGCTGTTTGGAAAACAAGACAGTTTTTTATTTTTATAGTATGATTTTTATACCTTTAATTTAAAGTATCATGAAAGTCATGTGATGTATGACATAACTTATAAGAGGTGTGTTTTGAGAGGTTAACTTTTTTCTGAAGAAGTTCATGAAGAATAAATTTGAACGAAAGCACTGAAGAATTGTGTTCGCTCCTTCATTCCATCTACAGCTTCTGGTTTGAGTTTCATTTTCCAGGGAGACAATGACCTCTTCCTGGATGCAAAACCCTTAGTAATGAGATGTGTCACATAGAAGGACGTTCTGACCACAGTGGCAATGTGGTGGTCAAAAGAGAGGTTGCTGTTAACCTGTGTTTCCAGATCTCTTATAACACCTTTTGTGCTCAGTGGACTACCATTCATGTTGTAATTCGTGGGAACTGGGTTTTTCCCAAAGGGGATGACCATATATTTTTTGGCATTGAGCTTAAGACCATGGTTCTGACACCAGTTGTTGGTCTCAGTGAGGCCTTTCTGTAGGATGTCAAGATGACTTGGGAAGTTAATAATGGCTCCAAACTTGCAATCGTCTGCAAACTTTGTCAGCCAGAGTCGCTTAGTGTTGGCCTGGACTTCTGACAAGTAGATACTAAACAGGAGAGGACCCAGGACCGATACCTGTGGGACTCCACTCGTGACTGGTCGGCAGTCTGACTTGGAGTCAGCTACTTTCACACTGTGGGTTCTATCTGTGAGCCAGTTTGGAACCCACCTAGTGATACAGAGGTTAATGCCTAGTTTAGTGAGTTTTTCTTTGATTCCTGAGTGGAGAATGGTATCAGAGGCCTTGGCCACATCAAGGTAGGCTGTATGAACCACCTTGCCTTCATCCACAGCTCTGGTGACTGACTCAAAGAAGTCAACCAAGTTGAGCAGGCATGATCTACCCTTCACAAAACCAAACTGTTTGGGATCCAGAGTTTGGAGATTCCCTATATCCTTGTTTATTAAGTTCATGATGATGCGTTCCATAGCTTTGCACATCAGACTTGTCAGGCTAATGGAGCTATAGTTCCCAGGGTCTGTAGTCACTCCTCCTTTGTGGAGAGGGATGACTATAGCAGTGTGCTACTCAGTAGGGACAAAGCCTGAGGTGTGATTGAACAGGGCACACAGGTGAGGTGCCAGTTCACTCTGTAGTTCATGTAGAACGTAGCCAGGGATATTGTCAGCTCCCACTACAAGGTGACAATAAAAGTGTTGTCATTTTGAAAAACCTTAGAATCACTGTCGATTTTATTTCATGTTTTTGGGCAAACGTCTTTGGGATACCCAAAGTACACAAATCAGAAACAAATCCGCCCTTCAGGCCCATTATTTTAGCCAAGAGAACCAAGAGAAAAAACATTTCTTTATGGCTGGATTATATACTTAACCCTACAGTGCAAAAAGTGTGTCTCTAGACCTTAAATCACTGTATACATGTATCAACCAAGATGCTGGTATAGTATATCTGAGAGATTACTTTAATGAGTACACTGACATTACACACAGTAAAATAGAGATGGTTTTCAGACTTATGGGTATAGTTATTGACAATAATTTTTTTTGAGTTCAACCAAAGATATTATAAGCAGACCTCAGGCGTGGCTATGGGGGCAAGGGTGGCCCCATCTTTTGCCAACCTTGTAATGGCCATGTGGGAGGAGAGATACTTGTATATACATCCACAAAGGTTCCACATTATTTTATATCAAAGATTTATTGATGATTTGATATTTCTGTGGACTGGTGATGTGAGTGAATTTGAGTCCTTTGTTAGAGACTTATATCACATCACAGACTTTTTGGAATTTTCTGTGGGAAGTTTTGGTAGGACCATTAATTTTTTGGATATACATTTGGTTTTTGATATGTCCAGCAACACTTTTGTGAGTAAGATTTATAGGAAAGATGTTTTTGTCAACAGATATTTGCACAGAGATAACTTATACCCTAGGGATATGAAGAAAGGGGTGATTAAGGGGCAATTTATTCGCCTCAATAGACTTACATCTGATGATGAAATTTTTTTTCAGGAGGTCATCATGTTGACACATTTTTTTGAACAAAGAGGGTATGACCAGGCTTGGTTAACCAATATACACAAGGAAGTGTTTATTCTGAGACAAAATGCTTCCAAACCCATCATCGGGGGGGGGGGGGGGTGGTGGTGATGTAAGTAACAACAGGAAAAAGAAGGACAACACAGTGTTTATTATTTCTTTCCCCATCCTCATCGTCAATGAGATGGGTGTCATCAAACCCATAATAAAGGACAATTGGAAGTTTCTGATGGGGACTAGGGAACTCATACAGATAGTAGGTGTAGAATCCAAGTTCACCTATAAGAAAATTAAGAACATCAAAAACATTTTGGAAAATGATGGGGGGAGCAGACTTCAGCATTGACTGATGTGAACAGTGTTTGTGGTACTTTCTCCTGCAGGAAGTGTAAACAATGTAGGTACATAAGCAATACATCTAGTACATTTATTACACATCTTAAAAGGACTATTTGGGTCCACAGACGGTTTACCTGTGAGAGCACAAACATAGTTTATGTGACAGTATGTGACTCTAGTCCTAGTTACTACATAGGAAAAGCCATTAGATGTTTAAAGCGTAGAATATATGAGCACACACTTGCTATTAAGAAAAAGGACTTTACCAATGCTTTAGCTAGGCATGCTATTCACTGTGTGAACTTTAAAAGGTTCACCTTTACAGTCATAGATTATGTTCAACAAGTGGATTATATAGGGAAGACCAATTTGGTTTTAGAATGCAAGGAGTCATTGGGGCAGATCAGTTTGGCAGCAGAATGCACAAAAGCAGTCCGGACAAGCACCGTAAAGCCCAAAAAAATGTTAAAGTCCTTATTGTGAAGGCTGTTGGCAGTACAAGCTGCAACACTGAAATTGAAATTATTGCATTATAAAGCCACACTGAAATCGAGGAAACTTAAACCCATCGCACTTTATTGTTAACAAAGCGTTGCCTGTGGTTAAAACTAGCTTCATCAGAGGCAGAAGTAAAATGCAGTGTCAGAGTCAGGTCCTGACTCTGACACTGCATTTTACTTCTGCCTCTGATGAAGCTGTAGTTTTAACCACAGCGAAAACGCTTGTTTTAACAATAAAGTGCGTTAAGGTTTAAGTTTCCTCCGACTTCAGTGTGGCTTTATACGTGCAAGTGGATTTCAATTTCAGTGTTGCAGCTTGTACTGCCAACAGCCTTCACAATAAGGACTTTAACATTTTTTTGGGCTTTACGGTGCTTGTCCGGACTGCTTTTGTGCATTTTACTGGTTTCCGTTTGTCTGCTTTAACAGTTTGGCAGCAGACAGAGCCCCTGATCTGAACGAATGTATTAATATTAAGTGTTTTTTAACACTAAAATAACATTCAAATCACAATAATATGACAATGTTTTTATATTGACATTTTTTATGAAGCTTTGACATTCTAAGCTGTTTGGAAAACAAGACAGTTTTTTATTTTTATGGTATGATTTTTATACCTTTAATTTAAAGTATCATGAAAGTTATGTGATGTGTGACGTAACTTATAAGAGGTGTGTTTTGAGAGGTTAACTTTTTTCTGAAGAAGTTCATGAAGAATAAATTTGAATGAAAGCACTGAAGAATTGTGTTCACTCCTTCATTCCATCTACAGCTTTTGGTTTGAGTTTCATTTTCCAGGGAGACAATGACCTCTTCCTGGATGCAAAACCCTTAGTAATGAGATGTGTCACACAAAAGGACTTTCTGACCACAGTGGCAATGTGGTGGTCAAAAGAGAGGTTGCTGTTAACCTGTGTTTCCAGATCTCTTATAACACCTTTTGTGCTCAGTGGACTACCATTCATGTGGTAATTCGTGGGAACTGGGTTTTTCCCAAAGGGGATGACCATACATTTTTTGGCATTGAGCTTAAGGCCATGGTTCTGACACCAGTTGTTGGTCTCAGTGATGCCTTTCTGTAGGATGTCAAGATGACTTGGGGAGTTAATAATGGCTCCAAACTTGCAATTGTCTGCAAACTTTGTCAGCCAGAGTCGCTTTGTGTTGGCCTGGACTTCTGAGAAGTAGATACCAAACAGGAGAGGACCCAGGACCGATCCCTGTGGGACTCCACTCGTGACTGGTCGGCAGTCTGACTTGGAGTCAGCTACTTTCACACTGTGGGTTCTATCTGTGAGCCAGTTTGGAACCCACCTAGTGATACAGAGGTTAATGCCTAGTTTAGTGTGTTTTTCTTTGATTCCTGAGTGGAGAATGGTATCAGAGACCTTGGCCACATCAAGGTAGGCTGTATGAACCACCTTGCCTTCATCCACAGCTCTGGTGACCAACTCAAAGAAGTCGACCAAGTTGAGCAGGCATGATCTACCCGTCACAAAACCAAACTGTGTGGGATCCAGAGTTGGGAGATTCCCTATATCCTTGTTTATTAAGTTCATGATGATGTGTTCCATAGCTTTGCGCATCAGACTTGTCAGGCTAATGCAGCTATAGTTCCCAGGGTCTGTAGTCACTCCTCCTTTGTGGAGAGGGATGACTATAGCAGTGTGCTACTCAGTAGGGACAAAGCCTGAGGTGTGACTGAACAGGGCACACAGGTGAGGTGCCAGTTCACTCTGTAGTTCATGTAGAACATAGCCAGGGATATTGTCAGCTCCCATAGAAGCTGTATTCTTGGCCTTGGACAGTGCTGTTTTAAACCTGTGCAGCAGTAATACTTGGTGCCTGGCAATCTACTGATATTGTGATTGGTCCATTGGTGGGAGAGAGGGGTAAAGGTGGCACTGAATATGTCGGCCAGTATATTGGCAATATCTGTTGGCTCGGTATAGGAGGTACCATTGTGCAGTAGCACAGAGCAAATCTGTGTATTGCCGTGGAGATTCTTTACATAACTATAGAAGGCCTTGTGGTTGTCTTTACTATCTGCTGTAATTCTGTTTTCATAGCTAGCTTTAGAGGATTTGATGATGGATATCAACTTTTTATTGAGGCTGATAAGGGAGTTTTTCCAGTCTTGGGACTTCACCTTATTCCACATCAGTTTCCTCCTTCTATTGTAGAGTTTGTTTATGGCAGGGGACCACCAGATTGGCTTCCTTTTTTGGAGGAGAGCATCTTGGATGTATTGGGTATGGCGAGATCCATGCATTCATGTACGTGTTTGTACAGTGCATTGGTGCATGATTCGGCAATCATGCAACTATTCTGCATTTGCATGGGTACCATGAAGTTAGCCACCTCTGTTTTTAGGAGCTCAAAGTTAGGTCTGGAGAAGTTTTTCATGGTGGTTACCTTTGTGGTGGGAGTGGGAGGGATGTGGATTTCCAAGGTGATTAGTTTGTGGTCAGATCTAACCAGGGAGGAGTTGACTTTTGGTGTACAGCAGCGGTTGCCCATGTTAGTAATCCAGGTCAAGGATGTTGCTACCTCTAGTGGGGTAAGAACGAGCTGGTCCAAGGCATTGGAATCAATGAATTCCAGTAAACATTGGGCAGGTGTATTGGTACATGAGTAGTTTTCCCAGTTAATGAAGGGGTAGTTGAAGTCGCTTAGTATGAGAGTGTTAGGTTGGACCCTAATGTTCTCCAGAGTGCTTAGAAATGTGGAGTGTGAGTCTTGGGACATGGTTGGGCACCTATAACAGGCTACGACCTGAACGGCTGTCTTACCCAATGTTAGCTGCACCTGAAGTTCCTCGGATGCGTTATGTTGGGCTACAAGTTTGGAGGTGTGTGCATCCTTTATCAGTATGGAAACACCACTGCCTTTGGAGCTTCAGTCCAAGTTCTGGGGCCGAAAGGTATGGAATAAGTTATAGCCTGGTAGTGCAGGGGTGCTTTCTGCTGCCTTGAACCAGGTCTCTGTTACAGCACAGATGTCGATGTTCTCCATTTTAAGGAGTGCTTCAAGCAAGTGCATTTTGAGATTTAGACTTCTAGCGTTGAGCAGCATGACCCTCAAATTGCATTTATTTGTAGCTATTATGGTGGTAATTTGGTCTTTGGAACACCTCCTAAAAAATGCACTATAGGGGTGGCAAGGGCCAAGTATTATCTAATATCTGTCAAGTTGTACAATGCAGCTCTGACATCCATCAATAAGCTGATTCAGTCAGACTGTACCAACTTTAAAAAGTGATATGTCTTGGTGCATCCTATATCTGGTGTATATGCTACGTATTAGCCAATATCTGTTGAGCTGTCCAGTATATCTCTGACATCCATCAATAAGCTGATATCAGCCAGACTGTCCCAAATTTAAAAAGTGACATGGGTAATGTTCCAGTTCATTCCATTGTTTGCTGCAAATTGAGTGGCATCTCAGACAGCAGTGTCTATAGCAGCATTTCAGACTTCAGCAATTCTACCAGATCATCAAGGATGTCAATGAATGTTGAGATTACTGACCTAACTGGTAGGATGAGAAGACCCTGAACTTGCTTCATGTGTACCTCACACATGAAGCTCATGTTAATGCAAGGCAGTGGACATTTGCAGCAATAGTTGTCTACAACCAGATCAGCAGGGAACTTCAATGATGAGCTGGGATCTTAAGGGCAGGTGTCCATGTCTGCCTTTGATATAATGACCTTCATTGGAGAATGCAGCAGCAACTGTGGGACTGGATTAACTGTGGAACTTAAGTTGTGCAATATTCCACTTGCTGCATGTACCTGGGGGTCTAAATCACTTAATTGAAATATATATTCATCTCATACATATTCACTGAACACTCATCATCATCTTCTTTTAGTAGCCATATTGCAGATCATCTGTTTCCATTTCTTCCTGTCCTCTGCATCATGCTCTTTCACACCAACCAGAGGACAGGAAGAAATGGAAACAGATGATCTGCTGTGGCGACCCCTAATGGGAACAGCCTAAATTTCAATTAATTTCAATTAAGTGATTTAGACCCCCAGGTACATGCAGCAAGTGGAAGATTTAGACCCCCAGGTACATGCAGCAAGTGGAATATTGCACAACTTAACAACTTGATCCTATAACTATAATATCAAACACTGATAGATTTTTCATGGTTGTACCACATTTATCATTGTAGCATGTTTTTTAATCCACTATTAAGAAAAAATACTGTCATATAACTGAATTTCAATTTAGCAATTTCTCTACATGTGACTGTGTACATGAATTAAGTTTATATTTATTGTCTTACTAAAATAACAGTTGCATGTGCAGGTGCAGGTGAATGTCAGCTTCACTAGAGCAGTGTTGTGCGTGCTAGGATACCTATGCTGCTTGTTCTCTGTGTAACATATAGGGATGATTCAACATTCTGCAGCCATCCATTATGTTTCTTCATTTGTAAACATCTCTAACTATTCATTTCAAAACACACACACATACACACACACACACACACGCACACACACGCACACACACGCGCACACACACACACACACACACACACACACACACACACACACACACACACACGCACACACACACACACACACACACACACACACACACACACACACACACACACACACACACGCACACACACACACACACACACACACACACACACGCACACACACGCGCACACACACACACACACACACACACACACACACACACACACACACACACACACACACACACACACACACACACACACACACACACACACCACCCTACACACACACAAAATTATAGACATCTCTTTATATTTCAGTATTCGTGCAAATGCATACAGGTTTATCAGAATATATATGTACTTAGACATATGCATATTTAAATAGGGAGATGGAGGATTGGTGTGAGAAATCATCAGCATGTGTACTTGAACTTTTTTTTAACCCATTTCATCCTTGGTTGTTTGTGAGGTCATTATAAATACCAGGTTGTGCACACTGCACTGAGAAATCAACATACCACACTGCAAGGGTAGTTTAACAAACATGGCATCTGACATTGAAGTATATGAACAGTAATGTGAGTTTAATATCCAACTGTAATGATGTTTTACATTCACGTTACAGTTGCGGTTACTATACTGTTTGTCATACACTTTGAAATATACAGGTAGACCTCAAATGATTCAGCGTTATGCAGGTATTACATTACTGTACATCTCTAACCATTAATTACAATGTATATTTACACACACAAAATTACAGAGATTTTTTTATGTTGCAGTATATATGTACAAACTCATACATATTTAAAGATATGTATGCACTTATTTATGCAAAGATTTTAATGAGGAGATAGAAGTCGGGGTTAGAAATCATCATTATGTGTACTTGTAATTTTTTGATTACTCTATCTCTAGCTCTTTGTGAGGCTATTAAAAATATCAGATTGTGCACACTACACTAACACAATATATGTGTATGAGAAAGCTAAATTCAAAAGTTGTATAAATAGCTAAACAAAAAAATACCTCCAGCCTTAAAACTCATAAACAATAAAACTGCGGGTCCGTTTCCTGGTTCTGTATAGTAATCCCAAGTAGGCCGCAAATGCTGGTATTCATAGTGTTTCAAATTTAGAAGAAATCTCATACTCATTGAATACAACACACACACACACACACACACACACACACACACACACACACACACACACACACACACACACACACACACACACACACACACACACACACACACACACACACACACACACATAAAATGTTTGAAAATGTTTTGCTATTTCTAGCTACAAATACATACAATTTACCAAGATAAATACCTATTTAAACATAGGTAGATTTAATTATGGAAGTGGGGTGGGGACACATCTATTTAAACATAGGTAGATTTAATTATGAAAGTGGGGTGGGGGCAGAGAGTGTCATCAAGTGCACTGTGCTCTTTGTGAGGCTATTACTAATATCATATTGTGCACAGTATACTAACCTGATATGTGTCTATGAGAGAAGAGCAGCTGCTGAACTGCAAAAATGCCTCAATAACTAACATAACTGACCTTAAAGATCATCAGCGGTAACACTGCAGTTTCAATACTCATTTCTGATATTTTATATTTACATTTCAATTAATTCAGCTTTGTATATAATAATAATAATAATAATAATAATAATATGTAATAGTATGAATAACATCAGTTAAATAGATGACATTTTATGAACATGAGAACAGTAATGATTAGCATTGCTTTCAGATACTTATTATGTGTAGGCTGTGGATGACTAAGCATTCTACCATGATCCTTGTAAGTCCAAGAGTATTATGGACACTGTAGCTCAGTGAGAGAAATGTGTAGTGTGTCCATGTTAATTTATCTACATGTACACACAGTTACCCTGCATATTGTCGAATTTTGCTTTGTTCAACAAATGCTAGGGGTGGTTGAGAAAGTCAAATGTTCAGATAGTCGAATGTCCAATATCTCCAAGTACCATTTCTTTGAAACTGGTGAGTGGGGATTGCAGGGGATTAGAGTGAGTACATTTGTGCTTTGGTGTTAGGGTTAGGATAATGGTTAGGTAAGGATATAGGTGCTGTGCGTTTGCAAGCGAGTGTGTGCATTTTAGAGTAAGGGTTGGGGTTAGTTAAGGTGTTATATGTTATGTTTGCAGTGTGTGTTGATTTGTGCTTGTCTGTAGGAGTGTGTCTTGTGTATTGGCAGTGCTATGGGAAGGAGTTTTTATGGTACAGTGTGGGGTTAGGGTTTTCAGGCTCTACTGAGGTGATGCAGGGGGCGAAGCTCATCCAAGAGCTCTGACCCAAACAGCATGTTGCATCTGGGGATTAAGTACAGTCTTTCTGTTCCTTTAATATAATGCAGCCAGCGTGTGTTTGCCATAGTTAGTGGGTATTATTCTCATGGCATATATTAACGTATATTAATGTACAGTTGTGCTTTCCCTGTTGTTCACTTATAATATGCCACAGACTGCTCCCCCATGGCATCAATTGACATGCTTTACATGCAAGATACCAATTACTGCTAGTGACATGGTAGATCCTTGTTCTGTCCAGCACATTTCAGAGTGTTACCCATATGTAGCAATAACAACTGTGCGCTGAAATATACATTGCCCTTTATAGTCATAACATATGACCTTACCCTTCGCAGAGAAATAAACTGCATTTTTTTCTCCACTGAGAGTGTGCCAGACATTAGTAATTCTTTTCACTGATATCTTCAGGGATATGTTTATACTAATTTTTTATGTATCTCTTTTATTATGTGCGTTTGTGTTCCTTGTGGTCATAGGCAGAAGCATAGCTGGTTCAGTTAGCACCCTGGGCTGGTGCAGTGAACCACTGTCCCATGCCCTCAGCTCTTCAAGTGAAGAGCAAACATACATACATACATAAATAACTAAATAAATAAATAAATAAAAGCGCTTTGATGCAATAAGCCGTAAGTGAGGAGCTTATTACAGTTAGATCTATGCTCACCCCAGCAAAAAAAAAAAAACATGCATGACACCATCACCATCCCAAGCCATTCAGGTCCTGCTCCAAACCTTCCTTTAACATATTTTATTAAATAAATCTTCTTTTAAACTGTATATAACTCTTTGCTACAAATATAGCAACAATTGCTACAGTTTATAGACTGTCTGCACTGAGCACTAAAGCAGTCATGTTTTTGTTTAAAAAATATATATATATATTTAAAAGCAGGTATTACAATGAAGAGTAATTGATCAGGATTGGCTGATTGTGCCCCCCCATCACTTTGTGCCTCAGAATGTTGCCCCACTTGCCTAACCCTAGCTATGCTACTGGTCATATGTGACCATATCCAACTACTGTCCTCTTTTGACTCCTGCCTGTGTTCACATTCCTGTCATTTTAACAGTGTGTTTGCAGCTTTGGAGTTGCAATGTTGTTAGAGCATGGCGTGCATGTGCCTTTCCTCATAGTGTTCCTCATGCTCAATGCACACATTTCCTTTAGTGCTGCAGTAACTGCATATGTGTCTGAATTAATGAAAATACTTCACTTTTGATTTTTTCCTGCCCTGAGTCTTTTTGAGGACTGTCATGCACATTGCAGGGTAATGATACAAGTGTTGTAGTTTATGTACCACAGAGGCATATTTACCAGGTATGTGCAACTGTTGTGCCCCAATGTGTTTGCATGGGTCCCTATCAGATGACTGAGTTGCAGAATGCAGATGACCATATGGTCGAGACCATATGATCGAAGTCTTGCAATCTTGAAAAAAAAATGAAAATGTAAAATTAAATAAAACATCTTACCGTGTCATTTCTGCAGGGGGACAAGTGCCCCTGCACCCCCATTTGGGGGGCTGCACCCACCACACCCCCTGCTACTTAAATATACCAACTCCAAGATCGCACTACAGTGAGGAAAATGGCAAATCCAGAGTTCTGCACTGTACGGCAATCTCAATAGAAAGTGTTCGACGTTGCAAGACTTCGATCATATGGTCTCGACTATATGGTCTTCTGCTGTCTGCAACTCGATTATCTGATAGGGACCTGTTTGCACATATGTCTCTCTGATATGAATTGTTTTAACATTACTTTAAAGGACCAGTTTTACTGCTTGGAATTTTAAAACAAAGGTAACTAACTACTGGAATCTTTATCTATATTTTTTGAAAATAGATGACACATGAGAGTTTTCACATTACCTCAGGTATGTAAAACAGGGTACTTTTCTTTCACAGAAGGAGGGTTATATAGCACATACAATATTTATACTGTAAATCAACATACATAGTATATGTGTATTTTCTCCTAATTTTCTCTTTTCTTTCTCTCTTCTCTCATTATTTATTTTAACTGCATCTTGTCCCCTTTCTAAATTCTCTCCTATTTACTATACTAATATAGTCTGTGGTACTTACGTATTATTGCAACCACAGCTTTTCTGCACTAACAGCATTCTCGGCAACATTCCGTTCTTAACTGAAACATCGTGCTGCCGAGAATGCTGTCAATGCTGAAAATTTCATGGTTGCGATATGGAGCAGCAATCAAGTATACCCTGACTCTCCTGAAGGCAATGAAGAAATGATGGCCTAAGTTTCTGAAAAGGGCTGACAAACATTTACTGCTCAGAATGTCTGGTTGCATTAAGGTGCACTGACCAATGCTCACCATCAACATCAAAATAACTTTAAAACACACTGCTGAACAGGAATGCTTAATTCATCTGGCATGAAGCACAAACAGCCAACAAAAAGGACTGCTTTGAAGCAATTTTAATAACTGCAATAGGAGTCCAATTTCCACCACAAGAAATGCATTATAAGACGTTTTATTTCTCTTATTTAATGTTTACAATTCATTAAAAGGATATAAAACTGTTACACTTGTGTACTGTTTTTTAATGCCTTATTAGTTCTCTATTGAAAATGCCTTCCCTAAATGAAGCGCAGTCAGCTGACAAAACCTTAGTAAAGTGCAGTTGCATAACAGCCAACCAACGTGTGGTTGCAATACTACTTTTTAAAAAATCCATGCAATTCTGCTGAACGTGAAGAGGAATTGCATGGATTTTTTTTTTAAAAGTAGTTTCAATACTCACTTAATAACACTACACTAGTTGACTATAATGTTTTATTGCAAACACAGCTTTTCTGCACTTACAGCATTTTCGGCAACATTCCATTCTAATGTGAAACATCATGCTGCTGAGAATGCTGTCAATGCAGAAAAGCTGTGGTTGCGATAATACGTAAGTACCTAGTCTGTATATATTTAATAACTCACTATCTATACATAGATAAATGTTGTGTCTTTCGACTTTTCCTGGTTAGGGGTTGCCACAGCGGAACTCCGGTCTGCCAAGGATTGGCAGTAGATTTTTACGTGCTGGCTTGCCGGGCCTAATGCACAACCTTCAACGAAGGAATGCCCATTCACGCATGTCGCCACACAGAAGATGCTCTAACTTGCCACCCCCATAATGCCTTTTTAGCAAGGCTCATCAAAAACCTACCAACCCTAGAAAACAAAATGGGAAGAAACTAAGGGTAATGCTGCTCAATGCCAGAAGTCTGGGAATCTCAAAAATGCAACGCACTCCCGAGGCCCTTCCTCAGTATGGAGAAATTATCAATGTCTGTGCTGTGACTGGAAACCTGGTTCAAGGCTCTGAGAGCACCCGCACTATCAGGTTTTACCTCATATCATGCTCTGGCCCCAAACCTGACCATACCTGACAAAAGGAGAGGGTGTATCCATATTCATCAAGGATACCCACACCTCCAGGTTGGCAGTGCAACGCACGGCCATCGGAAACCTGTCCAGGTGCAATTAACCATAGGCAAACTGTTTCTACAATTTGTAGCATGCTACAGGCCACTCCTCTCAAACTCCAGGAACCCCACACAGCCTTCCTGGAAGACACTGGAGGGTATAAATGTATCTCTCCAAACACGCTAGTTATATTGGGGTGACTTCAACTATCCCGAATATAGATTGGGAACATTACTCAAGCCCCCAACTTTCTAGCCCAAAGGTTCCTGGAGTTCTGGTAAATTCAAATGCCAATGGAACAACTAGTCACCATTCCCACAAGAGGAGTAGAAAATATACTAGATCTCATCATCACAAACATGGGGACAAAATGCTCCACCAACCGGAAGTATATCCCTCATTGGTGAGATCAGATCACAAACTTCTATCTCACTTGGAAATCCACATCCCCTGCTCCCCACCCCAAACAAAAAAGACCACACAGTGAAGAACTCTCTAAAGCAAACTTCTGACACTACTCAAGACTGGTGTGGTGGTCCTTCTGCTGGGCTCCCCGGAAGCCAGTGGAAACCACAACTCAAGCTTGCAAGGAAGCCCTTACAAATGCCTCTATGAACACCTCCAGGACTGCATGGATCAGGCAATCCCTAATAAAACTACAAGACTCTTTCCACTATGGGTAAACGCCCAGTCTCAGGGACCCTCAGTCATAAACAACAAACTTTTAAGCAATAAGAGGAGAAAGCTGTCATAAGCATGATAGAGCAAAATCCATAAAAGAGAAGACACCTTTTGGATCATTATTAGTAAAAAATACCGAAAGCACTCATAAAATCATCCAAGGCCAACTTTGAGAGAAAAATTGTAAATAGATTCAAAAGACAAATCATAAGGCCTTCTTCAGCTATGTTAGAAACCTGGGGTGAAAAACCCCAGATATGCAGAATTAGTCTTAAAATGATACAAAAATCACTGAACCCACATTGGTGATATTGCCAACATACTGGCAGACAGGTCTGCTAGTGCGGAAACTTCACCCCTCTCTCCCCCAAAAGGAGAGATAACTAATCCCAGCAGAGTGTAGCCTCCCAGACATCTCAAATGCGCAGGTAGAAAGCTGCCTTCTAAAAGCTAAAAACACAGCATCAATGGGGACCGGATGGTGTCCCCCGGCTGTGTGCTAAAGCACGAACTCAATCGAGGAACTAAACCCATACATATAAGGGGCAGCTGTTTAATCCCTTAGCCTTACCACAGGATAGTTGCCTAAGAAGTATGCTGCGACATCGCAACTGTGGTCCCACTCTGGCCACAAAGGCGGTAAATTTCCACGACCCTGGTAATTACCGCCCATGTTTAACAAGCCTGGCTCAAGCATGAAGGAATTCTTCTTTTAAGTTTAGTAGCTGATTCATAGCATTTATAAGTGTTTGCTGTACCTGTTTCTGCCTGTTCTGTGAAAAAAAAAAAAAAAAAAAAAAAATATCTCTTGTTTTTCCTGCTTTACTAGTTTAGTCCAGTTTCAGAGTTGCTGTTTCCCTTTTTTTAGTTCCTGTGTACTGTTTCCTTGCCTTATTGGGGGGAAGGGAAGTTCCCGTGCTTACCAGTGGGAGTGGGAAGCATTGAGCTCCCTTTTGTTCCAGTATTGTGAGGTTTCAGCCAGTAACTAGAAGTTTATTGGTCGTTTGGGCCAGTTTCTAGTTTTTTCCACCCCCTTTAAAAAAAGCTGCAAGCTTTTAAAGCTGCCACTGTTGCACACTAGGGCACCCCCGTTACAGGTTTAAACTATTCGGGCTACCTAAAGTCCACTCTTCAAATTTTCCTTAAAACTACCTTCCTCGAACTATACTACTGATCTAATCAGCTTATCCTATAACTAAAAGATCATCCCCACTTGACTCCAAGTAGACTATTCTCTATCTGTTAAACCTAGCACTTGCTCCTACAGTACTTATTACCTTGATACGGCACTCTTGTCATAGATAGTACCCCAAAAGGTAACCCCCATTTCTCGGTCACCCACGCCCCTGAATCTTTTTAAAGTTTTTGTCTATCCTTCTAGCATGTCGAGGGATCAGTTGCTAGTGTCCTCTCCTGCTCAGCTGGTGAACCGGGGAATATTGAGGCAATGTTACAATTGCCTCATGTAAAAGAAAACCCCTCTCCTCCTCCCACAAAACACAAATACATGAAAATGCAACTATACGGCCAAACGGGAGGCTGAGCTCCCCAACAGGACTGGCAAGACCAGTCAGGAGGAGAAGGTTACCACACCCCTATAGACCCAGTCTCACATAGCACCATTACAACCTCAAATCATACACATAAACACACAAAGACATACTGGAGGCTCTGATCAAAAATCTACCAAAACAGCAGAGGCCACCAAAGCAGACACCCAAACAACCACCACCTCAGAACACAACACCTGCAACACATAGACCTCACAGTCAGAGTGTCAAACAGTCACAGCCCTTAAGGCCAAACACAATGCCAGACACACTAGTCATTGGTGACTCCATAGTCAGACACACTGATGTCCCGCCACCAGACTGAGTAAGGAGAAGGTCACAGTAAGCTGCCTGTCCCCTAGAATCCGCCACATAACGCAAGCACTCAGGTCTCTCAACAGCAGTAAAAAAGACTCAGTCATTGTCCCGCTGGTGTAAACGACCTGAGCGACCCCCTTGGACTACATGAAAAGAGACATTGAGGAGCTCTCTGATTATGTAGCCCAGGCAGGTATGACCCTGACCTTGAGCAGTATCCTACCTTCACCAAGAATGATGCCACAATACAGAGATAAGATGATCAGCTTTAACAATTGGCTTAAACACTGGTGTCATTCAAAGGGGATCCAGTATCTGTCTGCCTGGGATGACATGCTGGACAAGCCACGCTGCTTTAAGGGCGGCTTGCACCTGTCACCCTGGGATTCCCGGGTATTGGCACAGGCTCTTGCCACCCCCCTAGTGCCTTTTTTAGGCAAGGCTCAAATTCTAAACCTACCACCCTAGAACACAAAAAAGGAAAAAAACTAAGGGTAATGCTGCTCAATGCCAGAAGTCTAATCTCAAAATGGGACTCGAGGCCCTTCTCAGTATGGAGAACATCGATGTCTGTGCTGTGACAGAAACCTGGTTCAAGGCTCCTGAGAGCACCCCAGCCCATCAGGTTTTACCTCATATCATGCTTTGCCCCAAAATCCGGACAATAAAAAAAGGAGGGGGTATCCATATTCATAAGGACACCCACACCTCAAGACTGGTGGCAACGAGATGCATCGGAGACCATCCAGGTGCAATTAACCATAGGCAAGACTGCTCTGCAAATTGTAGCATGTTACAGGCCACCCTCACAAACTCAGGAACCTCACATGGCCTTCCTGAAAACACTAGAGGGATAAATGTACCACCAAACACCATCATACTAGGTGACTTCAATTTCCCTAATATAGACTGGGAACACTACTCAAGCCCAAACACCCTAGCCCAAAAGTTCCTGGAATTCATAAACTCAAATGCCATGGAACAACTAGTCACCATCCCCACAAGAGGAGATAACATACTTGATCTCATCATCACGAACATGGGAGCACAATGTTCAACACCGGAAGTATACCCCCCACTGGTGAGATCAGATCACAAAATAATCTCGCTGGAGGTCCTCATCCCACCCCCACCTGAAATAAAAAAGACCACAGTAAAGAACTTCTCAAAAGCCGACTTGACACTTCTAAAGACTAGTGTGGTCTCCTTTAAGGCCCCGAGGGGGGAAAACAGTACTGCCGCTGAATCACTTACAAAACCTTCTACCAGCACCTGCAGGGCATGGATAAGGCAATCCCAAACAAAACAAAGACTCTTGTACCAAAGGCAAGCGCCAGGGGGGCCCCCGCCATAAACAAACTCTACAAAAAAAGGAGGAAGCTACTACAAGATAAGCAAAATCCTTAAAAGGTAAGACACCCCTTTATCACTATAAGTAAAAACTAAGAGCTCTCATAAAATCATCCAAAGCAAATTTGAGAGAAAAAAGCTAAAGACTCAAAAGACAATCATAAGGCCTTCTTTAGCTATGTTAGAAACCTAGGAGGAAACTCCCAGATATGCTCAGAACTAGTTCAAAATGATGTGAAGATTACTGATCCTACAGACATTGCCAACATACTGGCTGACAGGTTCAGTGCAAACTTCTCCCCCCCCAAAGGAGAGATATCTATACCAAACATTGCAGCCCCCAAACATCTCCAGCCCAAGTGAGAACTGCTCTCTCCAAACAAAAAAACAGCATCCATGGGACCTGATGGTGTCCCCGGCTGTGTGCTCCAGAACTCAATGAGGAATTAAACCCACAGCTAGGACAGCTGTTTAATCAAAGTCTTACCTCTGGATACCCCAGGGTGGCGACTGCAACTGTGGTCCCACTTCACAAAGGCGGTGCCTCCACCGACCCTGGAAATTACCGCCCATTAGCTTTACAAGCCTTATCTGGAAAGACATGGAGAGGATCATAATGGACCTCATAAATAAAGACATAGGGGAAATTTTCAGACTTTGGATCCAACCCAGTTTGGCTTTGTCAAAGGCAGATCATGCCTTTAAACTTGGTTGACTTTTAAACAGTCACCAAAGCCATTGATGGGAAAGGCAGTCCATACAGCCTACCTCGACGGCTAAGGCCTTCGATACAATACCCCCCTGGGGATCATTGAAAAACTCATCAGCTTAAATGTTAACCCATACATCACAAGATGGGTTGCAAACTGGCTGAGTGACAGAACCCACAGGGTCAGAGTTGCTGGCGCCATGTCAGACTCAAAACCTGTCACAAGTGGTGTCCCACAGGGCTCAGTCCTGGGCCCCCTCTTGTTTGGCATCTACTTTTTCCCCCGAAAAATTTGGGAGTCCTATTAAAAAAATGAATAAACCTAGAACTAAACACCAATTCTAAGTGGGCTTTTAAAAGGGCCCCCACCGGGAAAAAGTAAAAAAAAGCTAAAAAGACTGTTTAAGGTAGACTAACTGGAATAGTGAACTTAATTAATTGTTATTACAATATTTATTAGATTAATGATAGTCACTGTTATGCTAATTGGGATTGGGGACATGTTCGTGATTAACTCTAAAATGTTCTATTCATGTATATATGTCCTTTGAATTATTTCCTTTTAGCATTAACAAATACATAAAAAAGGAGGGAAAAATGTACTGTTGGTTAAGAGAAGTGAAGCTTTCTACACATTCTATTTGTGTTGCCATAGCAACAGTAAACAATTACTGCAGTTTCTAAGGACACTGTGAATCTGTGAAGTGCATTTAGCCTCACAGATAACAAATAATAAGAAAAAGTAATGTTACTTAGTTATTAAAATGAAAAACAACCAAAACAAGATGAAATAAATGCATAATAGGATTATTTGTAAATATTTTATGATTTATCCTCATAGGATTACATATTCCTGGAAACACAACTGAAATTTACCCAAACTACATGTGCACTGAAATGTAGCTGCTTGATTAAAAAGTATTACTCACTTTAACATGCTGATTTCACAAGCTGTCTGCACTGTAAAAGTTACATTTTATATGTTACTTGAAATTGTCAGTCTCTAGAGCATATGAAAAGATACATGTTACTTTTTGCAACATGTTGGTCTTATCAATAAGGGTGGCTCCGACCCTGGAAATTACCCACAGTTGGTGAGTTTGGTCACCAGGGTGAAGCCTGATGACCAAAAAAAGCACCATGGGTAAATCCAGCATTACCCACACCCAGCCATGGGCTATTATACAATGGTGTTAGTTTGCTTGTATTATCTTTGTGTTGTTGTTGAAATTTAGGCTTAGCCTTGTTTGATGGTATTCTTCCACTTTTTATGAGATAAAATAGTCCACACTTTCAGTTTGTGTTTATTGTTTATTTCTGTTTTAATTTAAATACAAGTTATTTTTTAATTTTTCAAGAAATGTTAGGAAATAATTATATAAGTATATATAGTTGTAAAGCTTTTGGTGTGTTTTCATAGTTTTAAAGCTTTTGGTATGTCTTCATGTTGTAGTTTCTTTGATATTTCTGTATTGGTTCTGCCTTGATGGTTGTCTATACTCATATGTTGGCTTGAGTTCTTCTTAGTGTAGTATCTGTAATGAGAAATTGTGTTTATAGTTAATTTTATGTTTGTATATTGCATCCTATCTATCTGTATATATATATATATATATATATATATATATATGGATCTACCTTACTAGATGCATGTTAAAGCATACCTTTGGAAAAACTGATGCCAGAAGATCGCAAGTCACTTACCGATGCCAGAAGATCGACAAGGCAGAAGACGGACCGGGGAACCCACGGTGATGAAAGCGATGAACCATGTAGCTAAAGTAGTCGGATGATATGCGCACTTAAGTGAAGGGTTGGTGGTCTGTAGGGTAGGGTATAAGTGAGTTAGGGTTATCTTAGGTAACTGAGTAAGGTAAGTGCCTTGGTGGTCTGCGGTATGGATAAGGAGTTAGGCAAAGTTCCTACTAAAGGTGAAAGGTAAAATGTGCTTTGTGTCTGTATGGTAGGATAAGTGAGTTAGGTTACGTTAGGTGAGTGTGACTGACAGACATTAAAGGCTGTTAACCAGGTTGTAGATAGTGTACTATGGGTTAGTGTTCCTTGAGATTTTGGTGTGCTTGTGAACTGTCTGGGTTTGGATAGGATTTGTTTTGTTTGTTGGGATGATTGTCCCAAGTGCGATGTGTGTTTGTGCACTCCGATCTTCTGGCGGAAGTGACTTGCATCTTCTGGCATCGGTTAATTGGTGGGTAATTACCCAGTAAGGTAACCCATTATTAAAATAAATATATATATATGATATATATCCCATATATATGATGGTATATATAAGTTGTAAATTTAATCTGTATTTGTGGGTTAATGTTGTAGATCTTATTGTTCCATAGTTTATAATCTGTTGTTTGTCCTTGTTTTCTGATTCATTTTCAGATGGATGTTCTGTGCAGGACTTTATTATTTTCTTGTCCGTTGGCTGTTGTATTATTGATATTGTCTTCATGTATTGGATTTTTTGGTGTTTCTTGTTCCAGATTAATTTTCCCATTTTTTCACACATGGGTATTCTACATTGCCCACCTTATCATGAAGGGATTCTCATCTAGATCAAGGGAGGTCATAGTCTCCCTTTACTCATCACTCATCAGACCAATGATTGAGTACAATGCCCCATTTGGGATGTATCTGACCCGACACCTGCAGCAGCTGGAGAGGCCACAAAAGTTCCTCACCAAAAGGATAAAGGGTCTCAAAAATCTGTCCTATGCTGCCCGACTGAAAGAACTCCAGCTCTATTCAGTCGCTTACCGCTTGCTCAGAGGTGACCTTTGGCTAACATACAAGGGCATGTCAAACCCAGATTTGATGAATATGCTTCACCTCAAAAATCTAGATCCATCAGAGCCACAAGGCGGAGACTTAAACCTCGACACGGCTATTAATAGGGCGTGCTGGAGGGATAGATTCATTACCCAAAGACTCCCTATGCTGTGGAACAAAATCCCGGTACATGTGAGGCAGAGCACCTCGCTGGCCTTGTTCAAGAGAAATCTTGACCAATGGATGGGAGATCGCAGATATACCCCAGGGATTACCTCAGTGTCACTGCTCGACAGAGGCACAGCAAAATAATGGGTATAGTTCCCCATACTAAAGGGGTGGCGTAAGCCACAAAACGATGGGCTAGGCTTGTAAATGCCCTCGGGCAGATAGCCTAGTATAAACCTATGAACCTATGAACCTATATTTACCAGGTATGTGCAATTGTTGTGCCCCAATATGTTTGCATGGGTCCCTATCAGATGACTGAGTTGCAGAACGCAGATGACCATATGGTCGAGACCATATGATCGAAGTCTTGCAACCTTGAAAAAAAAATGAAAATGTAAAATTAAATAAAACATCTTACCGTGTCATTTCTGCAGGGGGACAAGTGCCCCTGCACCCCCATTTGGGGGGCTGCACCCACCACACCCCCTGCTACTTAAATATACCAACTCCAAGATCGCACTACAGTGAGGAAAATGGCAAATCCAGAGATCTGCACTGTACGGCGATCTCATTAGAAAGTGTTCGACGTTGCAAGACTTCGATCATATGGTCTCAACTATATGGTCTTCTGCTGTCTGCAACTCGATTATCTGATAGGGACCTGTTTGCACATATGTCTCTCTGATATGAATTGTTTTAACATTACTTTAAAGGACCAGTTTTACTGTTTGGAATTTTAAAACAAAGGTAACTAACTACTGGAATCTTTATCTATATTTTTTGAAAATAGATGACACATGAGAGTTTTCACATTACCTCAGGTATGTAAAACAGGGTACTTTTGGAGGGTTATATAGCACATAAAATATTTATACTGTAAATCAACATACATAGTATATGTGTATTTTCTCTTAATTTTCTCTTTTCTTTCTCTCTTCTCTCTTTTCTCATTATTTATTTTAACTGCATCTTGTCCCCTTTCTAAATTCTCTCCTATTTACTATACTAATATAGTCTGTAGTACTTATGTATTATTGCAACCACAGCTTTTCTGCACTAACAGCAATCTCGGCAACATTCCGTTCTTAACTGAAACATCGTGCTGCCAAGAATGCTGTCAATGCTGATAATTTTGTGGTTGCGATATGGAGCAGCAATCAAGTATACCCTGACTCTCCTGAAGGCAACGAAGAAATGATGGCCTAAGTTTCTGAAAAGGGCCGACAGACATTTACTGCTCAGAATGTCTGGTTGCATTAAGGTGCACTGACCAATGCTCACCATCAATATCAAAATAACTTTAAAACACACTGCTGAACAGGAATGCTTAATTCATCTGGCATGAAGCACAAACAGCCAACAAAAAGGACTGCTTTGAAGCAATTTTAATAACTGCAATAGGAGTCCAATTTCCACCACAAGAAATGCATTATAAGACGTTTTATTTCTGTTATTTAATGTTTGCAATTCATTAAAAGGATATAAAACTGTTACACTTGTGTACTGTTTTTTAATGCCTTATTAGTTCTCTACTGAAAATGCCTTTCCTAAATGAAGCGCAGTCAGCTGACAAAACCTTAGTAAAGTGCGGTTGCATAACAGCCAACCAACGTGTGGTTGCAATACTACTTTTTAAAAAATCCATGCAATTCCGCTAAACGTGAAGAGGATTTGCATGGATTTTTTTTTTTTTAAAGTAGTTTCAATACTCACTTAATAACAATACACTAGTTGACTATAATGTTTTATTGCAAACACAGCTTTTCTGCACTGACAGCATTTTCGGCAACATTCCATTCTAATGTGAAACATCATGCTGCTGAGAATGCTGTCAATGCAGAAAAGCTGTGGTTGCGATAATATGTAAGTAACTAATCTGTATATATTTAATAACTCACTATCTATACATAGATAAATGTTGTGTCTTTCGGCTTTTCCCGGTTAGGGGTCGCCACAGCGGAACTCTGGTCTGCTAAGGATTGGCAGTATATTTTTACGTGCTGGCTTGCCAGGCCTAACGCACAACCTTCAATGAAGGAACACCCATTCACGCATGTCGCCACACAGAAGACGGTCTAACTGAGAATCGAACGGGCAATGTCTAACTGTGAGGCGACAACGCTACCACAGCACCACCACCGCAGTATATACATAGATAAATAATAGTCTAAAATGATCTAGTTTTAAGGTAGACTAACTGGAAGAGTGAACTTAATTAATTGTTATTACAATATTTATTAGATTAATGATAGTCACTGTTATGCTTATTGGGATTGGGGACATGTTCGTGATTAACTCTGAAATGTTCCATTCATGTACATATGTCCTTTGAATTATTTCCTTTTAGCATTAACAAATACATAAAAAAGGAGGGAAAAATGTACTGTTGGTTAAGAGAAGTGAAGCTTTCTTCACATTCTATTTGTGTTGCCATAGCAACAGTAAACAATTACTGCAGTTTCTAAGGACACTATGAATCTGTGAAGTGCATTTAGCCTCACAGATAACAAATAATAAGAAAAAGTAACGTTGCTTAGTTATTAAAATGAAAAACAACCTAAACAAGATAAAATAAATGCATAATAGGATTATTTGTAAATATTTTATGATTTATCCTCATAGGATTACATATTCCTGGAAACACAACTGAAATGTGCCCAAACTACATGTGCACTGAGCTGCTTGATTAAAAAGTATTACTCACTTTAACATGCTGATTTCACAAGCTGTCTGCACTGTAAAAGTTACATTTTATATGTTACTTGAAATTGTCAGTCTCTAGAGCATATGAAAAGATACATGTTATGTTTTGCAACTTGTTATCTTATAGCAATAACCCATGGCTGGGTGTGGGTAATGCTGGATTTACCCACGGTTGGCATGGTTTGGTCACGAGGGTGAAGCCTGAGTGACCAAACAAAGCCAACCATGGATAAATCCAGCATTACCCACACCCAGCCATGGGTTATTGCTATTATACAATGGTGTTAGTTTGTTTTGTATTATTTTTGTGTTGTTGTTATTTAGGTTTTTGTTTGCTTTTCTTTGTATTCTTCCACTTTTTATGAGATAAAATAGTCCACACTTTCAGTTTGTGTTTATTGTTTATTTCTGTTTTAATTTAAATACAAGTTATTTTTTAATTTTTCAAGAAATGTTAGGAAATAATTATATAAGTAGATATAGTTGTAAAGCTTTTGGTATGTCTTCATAGATTTAAAGCTTTTGGTATGTCTTTATGTTGTAGTTTCTTTTATATTTCTGTATTGATTCTGCCTTGATGGTTGTCTATGCTCATATGTTGGCTTGAGTTCTTCTTAGTGTAGTATCTGTAATGAGAAATTGTGTTTATAGTTAATTTTATGTTTGTATATTGCATCCTATCTATCTATCTATATATATATATATATATATATATATAAAAAAAAAATATATATATATATATATATATATGGTTTTAGTATAAATTTAGACTTTACTTACTTATTTTGTTGGGTTTCTATGTTGTAGATGTTTATTGTTCCATAGTTTATAATCTGTTGTTTGTCTTGTGGTTTTTCTGATTCATTTTGCAGGTATGGATGTTCTGTGCTATGGACTTTCATTTTTTTTCTTGGTCCGTTGTCTGTTGTATTATTGATATTGTCTTCATGTATTGGATTTTTTGGTGTTTCTTGTGTTCCAGATATTATTTTTCCCCATGTTTTAAATTCATCTACTCATGGCTGATAATACGATCATAGTGATTTTTCACTTTTATGTCCTGTCACACTCATTATTTGTCGTGCTTCCATCCCCGATTGTGACAGTAATGTTACTGCTGTTGCTCTTAAGGAGTGGTTTGTGCATCTCTTTGATAGGTTTGCTTGTTTGCAGATTTGTGGTAACATGTTTGCAAGATAGTTTATTCCCATCGGTTGTGTTGTGTACCATGTATGCATTTTGTCAAGTACATGTTGTGGATGTTTTTTTGGGTGGAGGAACAGTTATTTTGTATTAGGTGGCCTTTTCTGTAAGTATTTTTTGAAACTTTTTACAGGACATAAACGGTCTGTGCGGTTTTCGAACATGAATCCTCTTAGCAAATGTTTTGTAACATCATCATGTTCTTTGTGTTTTTTTGTATGTTCATTAAAATTTTTTGTTACATATTCTGTGCCATCTGTATCGTTGTTTATTCTAAAACTGTCTTCTGTGAGGTATCGTACTCCTTCATTCCCACGTTGTGTGAAGTGTAACTGTATATCAAACCATACTTTTCTTACGAGTCTGTCTACTGTGTTTGGGGAAAGTGCTTGGCTGTTTCTCAGTTGTGTTATTTCTTGCATTGTGAGTGGCTGGTGGTGTTCTGCTGTATCTTTTCCTTGTCTTTTGTCATTTTTAATTACGGACTTAAATACGTTATTTGCATTTGTTAGACATATATCTGTTATGATGTTAATCTTTCTATTTAATGGTGGGTTGTTTATATATCTGTTAAGTCCTGCACGTAAGGATACAAATGCACTTGTTACGTATTCTTCTCCTTTTGTGTTTCGTACTGTAGAATAGAATTCTCTAAGTATTGTGTTTAAGTTTTCCAGTGTAATAGTGTAGAAGTCTATGTTGTAGTTTTTTTGTTTTTGCCAGTTTTGAAATATGTTTATAGCCCGCTGTGTTTGTTGTCTTGTACTTGATTCTTCTTTTTCTAATTCTAGTGTTTCTATTTCTTTAAGAGTTTTTTCTGCATGTCTTTTATTAGGTTTCTGAGTAGAATAGGTTTTTAATGTTTTTTTACCTTTCTGAAGTGTATGGCTTGTCACACTTGTCTTCTATAAGGGACGTGTTATGCTGTAGTAATTCCTGTTCTTGTGGTTGGAGAACTTCCTTGCTTGTTGATGGTTTCATCGTGGTTTCTGGTATGTTCTTAAATATTTCTTCTATTTCACTGTCACTTATTAGTTCAAAGTTTACTTCCATTTTTTTTTTATTATTTCTATCTATGGTGTCTCTTGTTTGGGTGTTTTTTCCTGTCTGAGTTTGTAGTCTTTCTGTTTAACAGGGCTCGTGCAGGTTTTTGAAGGGATGTTATCAAAAGGACTAGGTGGTGCTGGGTAAAATATAGTTTAAGCAGTGTAGAACTTTATAATGTGTAGTTATGTTTTAGTACTTATAGGTATGTTAAAAATCTGGTCCAGTTTTAATGCACATTAACTTTTTTTAAAATATAATGTAGTTTTACTAATTGGTCACTAGATGGTGATGTGGTATGTGCTTTTAGAAGGTATATGCTGGTTGTGGAAGTTAGGTATGGTGTGTCTTTTTGACTTTGCGAGGGGTTTGTGCTGTGTTTACTTTTAGTGTATACATTTTTGGAGTTGTTGTTTGTGTATAGCTATTGCAGGGAATACAGCTGTGTGAATGGTTTTATCAGAATGCTTGCTTTTATTGTATTATTTTTTTTAAAGTGGTGGTTATGTAGTGTGTGTGGTTTATTTGTGACTGCATGACAGTTTATTTAATTACTATTAGAGGTGAGGGACTGAGGACTGTAATAGGGGAATTGGTGACTTTTGTGTGATTAGGTGTACTTGTTAGGTGTTTAGGTTTACTGCGTGGTGTTAAATTTGCTTATGTTTACTTGCTGTCACCGCAGCATGATATCTTAGCGACCGGACTTCTTCCGTTATTTCTTGTTTGATTTACTGTGTGCACACTGGTTGGATTAGCCAATCAGCGTGCACGTTTATCGGCTTTTCTGAACATCGCATAGTATAATTGCAGTTACCTCACACTTTGTACAAACTCACTTGGTAACTGATAGCTATTCATTTAAAATATCAGTTTAAATATTAAATGTGCCCTTGAAATGCTATTGACATTTTGACAAAATATAATCTGAACTGTAAAATGAATGGCTTGAAAGAAGTGAAGTAATGCATAGATTTCAAAGACAGTTCTTGACACTACAGTAAAAGTAAAAATATATATTCACAAGGAAGTATTGAAATGTTTTAGTCTTCCAGTTAAAATAGCTTACTGTCAACATTTTGCGATATCAGAAAGTTTGAAGAGCAAGGAAATTACTGTTCTGTCTTTATAATGATTATTAGACAGATGTTAGACTCTGCCTAGTTTAACGAATTGTGACATATGTTTATGAGGAAAAGTGGGCTCAGTTACTCACATTGGACTACACATTCCTGGAAACTCAACTGAAATGTCCCCAAATTACTTGTGAATTTAAATGAAACTGCCAAATTAATAAGCATGATTTACTTTAACAACCTGAATCCATAAGCTATCTGCTCTATATATGCTACATTATATATGACACTTGCATATGACAGTCTGTAGAGCACACGAACAAATACATATTATTTTTGCAATATGCTATATTTGCACTAATCATACATTCTAAACTAACTCAATTGGCAACTGACAAGTTATTTATTTGAAACATCAGTCTAAATATTAATTGTGCCCTTGAAATATTGTTGCTATTTTGACAAAACAAAACCAGAATTAAATAAGGAATGATTTGAAGAACTGAAGTATTGTACAGATTTCAAAGACAGCTATTGACACTACAATATAAGTAAAAATGTATACATGCAACGAAAAATAGAAATGCTTTATACTTTTAGTTAAAATAGCTTATTGTTAACGTTTTGCTTTATCAGAAAATTTAAAGAGCTAGGAAATTATTTCTAATTTGACTTTATAATGTTTACTAAAGTGATGTTAGTCACTGACTTGTTTAATGGATTGCAAGTCATGTACAAGACGGACTACTGAATGTTATTTCTGTTTATCTGTGTTTGCTGAATTTCTTTTATTAGTACTGATTTAAAACAAGGGAAAGAAAGGGAAAGGAAATCTCTGCTTTTGGTCAAGGGAGGAGAGGCTTAAGAGTATTCTAACTGCCCCGATAACTCTCTAAGATGCTCTAAATACTATTTGATTAATACTTACCTAAGGTAAGTCTTGATTACCATATAGGTACCTTCACATTCATTCTAGACCTGATGTGATTACCCATTCTGGAAGCAGGAGGTGCCCTATGCAGGATGGAAATTGTCAGCTTGATCATAGTTCAGTCTTTGACTCTGCTTTGTAAATCTATAAATATGTAAAAGCACTGCACACTAGAATGTAAGCACCTCTACTCTGAGTCAGGATACCACTGATAAGCCATGTCTTTTCATAAGTGTAAGTTGAAGTTGGTGAGCTAAAGAGTGGGAAAGTAAAGGAAGACAGTACACCTACAGTAAATTCATATTTCATTGGTAATCACTCATTGTCTCCTGTAGAGTCATTTTAGTCAAATTATTTTAGTAATAATATTTTTGTTGTTGGCTTATTTAGTGTATGCTCCTCTGTTGCATTTAATTTATCCAAAATGACATATCTGACATGTTTGGGATCTCTTAAGGGTAACTAAATATTGGATATTTTCTAAGTCAGCATAATAATTTTTACACTACTAACATTCCATCCTGATATATAAAATACTATAGAACAATAATAGAATAATATAGAATTTCATATCTCTTTTAAGAAAATTCTCCATATAATAATTTAACATATGGAGCTCAGTTGATATTGTTGGTTAAAGGTATAAGTGATAATCCAATAGATCTATCTTTATCTATTGGATTAGGAATGACTTTCATTCCATGTTTAATGGGAAATTCATATTTACTTGTATGTGATACTTTAGAATTATTGTTTTATAGAAGCACTTTTTTAAAGCCTGACCAGAATTTTACCCTACTTATATTTAAAGAAGAAAGAACATTAAATTACATTCCCAAGTTTACACACATAAAAATAACATCCAGTGTTATCAGAGAATATGGTATAACTACTATAATAAAAAAAGAAGCAAAAAGTTTCTTCTAACAATAACTTGAAATGGATTTAACATTCTTGTCATTAAATACTAATGGCTTAAAATAATGCAAATAAAAGATCAAACTTACTAAAATATTTAAATCTAAATAAGGCACAAGTAGTATTTTTCCAGGAAATGCATTTTACGACTAATGATAGCTTTATTTGGAACCCTAAGGACTATACAGTCTTAGCTAAATCCTCCTATAGAACAAAGACAAAATTCTCTGGAAGAAAAACATAATCACTCCAAAATTTATTTATAAATATGAAGACAAAAAAGGTCTACATGCATTTGTTATAATTAAATTTAATAACAGAATATGGACCTTAGCTAATCTATATTGGCTCCCAGGAATTGAAGCAGAAATGGTTAAAAAACACCTAGATTTTATTTCCAACAATTATAAAGGAAATCTTATACTGGGAGGAGACTTTAATTGTACCTTAGAAGCTTCTGAAACCACCAATAAGTCTTTTCACATAGCAACTATTCCAAAACCCTTAAAAAATGGATTGATTCATTTCATTTAATTGACACTTTTAAAGATGATAAATCCTTATTATTTTCCCATAAAGACCATAGATTTGGAACACAAACCAGACTAGACAAATTATTCATAGTTCAAGATTTACAAACAAAAATCCTCAACTTCTCAGTAGTTCCATGCCTTCTCAGATCATGACTCTCTGATAATGAAGCTCCAAATAGAGTTTAAACCTTTAATACTCTCAATTAGAATTCCATCATATATCACAAAAATTAAAGAATTCAGACCCTGGATGTTGTCAGAACTACAATTATTTCTTGAAATTAATAATACAACAGAAATCAGTAGAGTCATGGTTTGGGACTCAGTAAAAACGTATTTATTTGGTAAGACCCTTAGCTGGTACAAAAACAAAGTTAGAGAGTGGGAATCTGAATCATTAGACTTGCAAACCAGACTCTTGACAGCAAAATCTAAAAAAAAAAATCAGAATTGTCCAGAAGTTAAAAAAGAAATAGAGGAATGAAATAAAAAATATAATGAAATTCTAACACACAAAACGTGTCTAGCCTTGGAAAAATTTAAAATAAACTCATTAGCCACCTCACCCAGATATCTACATAACTTATCTACAAGAATTAAAATACAATCTAAAGCAAATAACATTAGTAGTATATATCATGAAAAGAAAGGGGGAAAAGTATCAGATGTAGGAGACATCCTTGAAGCATTTCAGTTCCATTATATGGAACACTTTAAAAAAGAAGATTTAGATACCAACCAAAAAAACTTAGATACAAACCTTATCAATATAAAAAAATTCCCGAAAACTTAAAACTAGACCTACAAAAGCCTATATCCTACAAAGAAATTGTGGACAAGATAAAAGAAAGTAAATCTAACAAAGCTCCAGGGATAGATGGTATAATTACGGAAATTTACAAACTCTTCCCTTCAACAGTAATCTCCCTTTTTCATAAAACTTTGCTTGAAGTCCGGTCAGAAGCAAAAATACTACCCTCATGGAAATATTCTCTCATAACACCAATTCTAAAAGATAATAAACCATCAGACCTTTGCACCTCATGCAGACCTATATCATTACTGAATAATGACTACAAAATATTCATGTCAATACTAGCTAACAGAATGAAAATCCCACTTTCAAAGACAATTAACAATGATCAAACTGGGTTTTTATATAACAGGCACACACATGATAATATTAAAAGGATACTTACTCTTATAGATTATGTGAATAACAAAGATAGAGAAACACTTGTAATTGGATTAGACATAGAAAAAGCTTTTGATTCCCTCAACTGGGAATATCTATTTAAAACTTTAGTGTTATTTGAATTTCCTCCTCCCTTCATCTTTTTACTAAAAACATATATATTAATAACTTAGCCTACATTAAATTAAGTCCTTTCACCTCAGAATCTATCCATATAACAAAAGGTACTAAACAAGGATGCCCCCTTTCTCCTATTTTATTTGCTTTGGCTATAGAAATACTTGCAGAAATAATACGCAATAATCCAAGAATAAAAGGAATAGAAGTATATGACCCGTGCATATCTAAAATAATGCTTTTTGCTGATGATATTTTATTAACCCTATCAAACTCCAGAGAGTCATCAGGCGAGCTGGAAGAAGTAATGGAGAAATTTTATAAGCTTTCAGGTCTACACTTTAATAGATCAAAATCAAAATTTCTATTTTTAAATAAGAAAAAAGAACTACAAGTTACAGATAAATCCATCACAGGAAAACAAGAACTTACAATAAATTATTTAGGAATAGTGTTATGCAAAAATATAAACAAAACAATATTAGTAAATTGTAAAAACATTATTGAAACAATAAAAAAAAAAAAAAAAAAAAAAATATATATATAAAAGTGGAACAAAATTATATTAACTTTTGAAGACAGATTGCAATTAATAAAAATGGTCTTATTGTCAAAAATACTATATGTAGCATTAGCAATACAGTTAATTCCTGAAAGATGCATTCTTAAAGAAATAAACTCATGTTTAATAACATTTTTATGGTATCCCAAAAAGAATATTGTTGCTCTAACTTATCACATTAGACCCTGGAAACAAGGAGGATTGAACTTCCCAGAAATAGAAACATATATAAAAGTATCTGTGCTTAAAACTACAATAGACTGGATAAACCCAAATTTATTTTGCCAACTGGAAATAATTAACAACGGCTATATTAACAAATTAATTTAATCTGTTAAAAAATGTTAATACTAAACAAATCAAACAAACCCTGGTACATACTATGCATAAGTATACAATATAATATAACAAAATCTTCTGAAACAACACTGATTAATCATTACATCAATTCCTTTAGGAACCTTATCAAAGCAAATATAAATCTAAAACTTTGGTTTGACCTTTTAACTCCATTTACCATCACTAAGAACTTTCCTTACAAAATATATAGGGAAACAATAACCTCCTGGGAACAAAATGGATTCTTATGCTGGTTTCAATGTGTAAATAAATTAAATGTTTTAGACATACATATGATAAAAACTGCTTACAATATTCCAACACAGGACTGGTTAACCTTACAAAGCATTCTAATGTACACTCAAGATTTATGCAGATTAATTAATAATTCCTCATTTAAAGATATTCCAAATCTAATAAGTTTTCTGTATGAATTTATATATAATAGTTGTGAAAAGAAAAAATCCATTTCAAATCTATATAAAGAGTTAATAACATATAAAATAATTCCCAAATCATCATACTGGCAGTTCATAACAGAAGGTCAGTCATAGCAGTTAACAGAAGAAATTAAAACTAACATCTTACTATCAGTTAATTACACCTCTAACACACAGTACTGGAAAATATTTAACTGGAAATACTTACACAGAACATTTTTAACACCAGATAGAATTAAAAAGATCAGTACTACAACAAATGTTTTTGCTGGAGGTGTGAAAAGTCAAATAAAGCAGACTGGATTCATATTTTTTATGAATGCAATAAAATTAAATCATATTGGAATGGAATCAATAATTTTTTACAAGCTTTATTTAATGAATTATTTACCTTAACTAAAGTATTGATCATTCTAAATGTAAATGAAGGTCCCTACCTGAATAAGACAAATATGCATTTGTTATGGACAATACTTGCTATATCTAGGAAATGCATAACCAGAAGTTGGAATTCAAATACACCCCTGACCTTGGAAGAATTCTACACTTTACTGAAGACAACTGCATTGATGGAAATAAAAACCAAAGAACTACGAATCTGTCCCAGGCCATTGGTAAATAATCCTTGGAAGAAAGTTATATCTTTGTTGGACACTCTGTAATAATCAATATTGTATCTCTGATAACTGATCTGTTAATTCTACATTTAATAACATATAATATATAATTGAAAGTCAGGCTATTGTAAATATTGTATATAGTTGTTTAAAATGATATTTAAAAATATTATGTAAATGTTATTTTAATTGAAAATAAAAAAAAAATTTTGAGGAAAAAAACACCTTCACATGCACTATTATGTTACCTCCAAAGCATGCTGCCAAATCCAGGTAACAAGTTCAATTCAAATTCTATATGTACGTAAACATTTTTTCCTGCTTTACAAAGACACACATGCATGCTCCTACACCAATAGAAAATGTTATAAGATGCTGGATTGAAGGGAGTATTGGTATGAATCAGTGAGCAGACATTACATGAAATAAGGATGGGCAGGTTGTTTAACTTTTGTTTAGAGTAAAAGACAAAAAGAAAGTGAATGAGACAGAGAGGGAAAGACAAAGTCTGTGTGTATCCATATGTGTCTGAGTGTGTGTGTGTGTGTGTGTGTGTGTGTGTGTGTGTGTGTGTGTGTGTGTGTGTGTGCACATGTGTGTGCATGTGTGTGTGTGTGTCTTTGTGTCTTTGTGTGTGTATGTGCGTGTTTGTCTGTGTCTCTGTGTGGGTGTGTGCGTGTGTGTGCATGTGTGTGTGTGTGTGTGTGTGTGTGTGTGTGTGTATGTGTGTGTGTGTGTGTGTGTGTGTGTGTGTGTGTGTGTGTGTGTGTATGTGTGTGTGTGTGTGTGTGTGTGTGTGTGTGTGTGTGTGTGTGTGTGTGTGTGTGTGTGTGTGTGTGTGTGTGTGTGTGTGTGTGTGTGTGTGTGTATGTGTGTGTGTGTCTGTGTGAATGCATATGAGAATGATCATGTTGTATATTAAGTTAAGAACAGCAGTCTGAATAGGCCAACAGTGTATGTATTTATGTACTGCTACCATGAATAGCTTAACCTGTGAGTTTTTGTGGTTAATATTTTCATTGGCTTCAAGCACCATGCAGGAAAAATGATCTTTCATGTAACAGATGTTTATAAGTCCTCCACAATTAGAACTTAATTGAGAAAGCTGTGGGAACAGTATAATAAATCACTCAAACTGGATAATAATGACGTAGCTGAAAATGAACTGCTAGTTTATTTAGCTTACAGGGACATGAGTATGATTTAATGAGTAAGTGTGTCAAAGAGTCAAAGAAGTCTTAACTCCTGGGAATGCCCAGTACAGTCTTAGTGAAATAGCCTATCATACATACACAGCTACACTGTGATTTTGTTATTGATGTAACTGTAATATTAGAGATACACTTTCAGAAATTAAATCAGTGATACAGAGTTTATATCCTATCCACATAACATTAATGCTTAGGAAGTGAGAAAATGCAACACTTTAAAATGTGTCTGCTGTTGCCAGATGTATTTAGAACTGTAATTAGAGGTATTTATTTTTCTTTGAGTTTTTACTGTCAGTTAGTATGCCTCTTAAGAACGTTGAATGGCTAATCAAGTATATTACTGTTTTTTAAACCCATTTTCTATTAGAAACTGGTAACTGAGTTCAGTGAGATTAAAGGATAATTACCAATGAGTAAGTGAAAAATGAAGGTCTTGATGGAAAAGTTGGTCTTTTAGCAAACTACATTAAGACATGCAGTAGAGCTGCTAAAGCAAAAGGTGCATAAATGAGGCAGTGCAAGACAGGACAATCACTCTAGAATAATGCTTAGTTCTTGTTTCACAACTATATGTAATTACTATACTTGCAGTCTGAGAGACTATCCAAAATTCCCAGTTACCCCAAAGCACTGTCTGGTTAAATGAGTTTCTCAAGGTCACACAACAGTCAAATGAAAGTGGACAGATTCAAACCCTGTATCCTTGACACAGAAAATAGTTCATTGACAGGACAGAGCATCAATCCTCTACACTAACTGCCACCATTCTGTATAACACTTGCAACACTGCAGACATTCTTGTATCCACTGCTCAGTGAACCAGTACAAGGTCTCACGTGAGGCAGTGTCTTTCTTATTGCAAAGAGCAAAGCACTTTCCTGTAGTGAGGAACTTCTTCTTCTTCTTCTTTCAGCTTTTCCCGGTTAGGGGTCGCCACAGTGGATCACCTGTCCGCTCATGATTGGCAGTAGAGTTTTATGGTGTTGAGTTGCCAACCTGGCACCCAACCTTCCACAGAAGGCACACACATGCACACACTCACACCTAAGGCCACTTTAGTGTTTCCAATCCACCTACAGCATGTCTTTGGGATGTGGAAGGAAACCGGAGTGCCCAGAGGAAACCAACACAACTACAGGGGGGACATACAGACTCCGCACAGAAGGCACCCCAGCTGAGGATCAACCTCTTGCTGTGAGGCGGCAATGCTAACCGCTGCACCACCGTGGCCGTCCCCTGTAGTGAGGAACTATGACCCTTAATTTAGAGGTGCTGGTTTTGACTCAACAACTACAAGCTCATCAGTGAATCACTCCAGGGCATGCTGTGGATCACCAGGACATGAGGCTAAGGGGACAACATCATCTACAAAACAGCATTTCCTCCTGGGACCATGACCTTTTAGAGCTGTGCTGTTTAAAGCTTCATACTCATGGTGAGTTCTCTCTTGGCAAATTAATTTGAGAAGATGGAATAGACAAATGACAACACACACACTCCCCCTATGATAACTCCATTAAAGAACCTGAGAAGTTCATCCACAACAGGAACAGAGGGACCCAACTTCAGAACCAGTCCTTGGGGGTGGAGTTCACCATTAAAAAAATCAAAAAGTGTCTAATGTAGCCTTGGTGCAAAAACTAATCTAAAATCCAAAAGCCACAATCATTCCAAAATTTGCAAGTGGAGTAAAAATGTAAACCAAAAAGCAGCACTGGATTATAATTATCAGTGACACTTTTTTATTACATTTTCCCACAGTTGCAGATTTTGGATTGATTGTAGTCTGTGGCTTTTCCTTTCCAGTAAGTGCCTCATGGCTAGATGAGCACCATAGCTCAATTAGCCCCAGTGTGTATGAACTATATGGAGCCACCATGTGGGCCCACCGTCCACAACAAAATGGACGGGGCTAGATATGAAGACAGTCAAATGGCACAGAGGAACAACATAGAGTAAGACAGCCTAGAAGAAAAAGATTATAATGCGTTAACACCTTTACAATGGGAAATTACCTTACTCACTTTAAGACTGTTTTAAAATTACATTAAAATAGAAAACAACTCACTCTCTCAATCTTAGGAAGAGTTAAAGCAAAGTATTTCATTAGCAAAGCAATTGTAAAGTAGGGTAATTCACTTTAAGTTGCTGAGAAGAATATATGAAAATTGAGCATAGTGATAACATTTTATTTAACTGTAGATTTATTAGTTTATCTACTTATTCGTCTTTGTCAACTGGGTTAGTGCCACTAGGCTACTGGCTCCTTTTCAAGGAAGACCCAAGTTGGTTTTCACACTTTTAGGGGAAATTTGGTCAGGATATCAGGGAACTTCCCCAAACTTTTTGCTGAGTACTGTGGAATCGTTTACATTCACCTGAGCTCTCACCATCTCAAACAGATGGGACTGCAGTTAAGTGTCTCATGTGAAGATGATATTCTGTTCAATAGAATGCTATTCCCACCTTCTACCACCACACATCAGGAGGTCATACTTAGTCATTTTATTTTTTGATACTATTTAGGACAAGCACTTAAACTTGCTTGCTTAGAGCAACCTATCTCAGTACTTAACTAGGAATTCTATTCACTTGTATTGGCATGCCAGTGAGACAGGCACTCTGAATCATCAATTATGCTTTTCTCTTGCAGATATGTGTATGAATAAAATTCTGGTGGGGATGCCAAATATTGCACACTGCCTACATCAGTGATCCATTCAGTTTATTTATTTATTATTATGACTGGAGATGGGAGATGTGTATGACAGCAGCAAAAAGAAACATCACTGTGGCCATTCTTTCTTTCACTTTTTTCACAATCAGACTTCATGGATGTAATAAAGGAAATGTTCATCTTTTGAGCAGTAGACCCTACTTGAAAGCAATGGCAATTAACAATATCAGTCCTAATTGATTACTGGTATGGTTTGTTGAGCAAGTTATAAGTGTCTGAGAGAAACAAGGTAAAGTATATTAATGTGGCATTTTTATGGTAGTTTCCTCATAATCAAACATTAGAAGTTTGAAAAGAAAATGGTTGCCTTAGGGGATGAGGAAAGTTGTTCAAGAAAGCAAAAGACAGCTAGATGATTGCTGTTAAAAATGATCACTGATATATCTTATAGAGAAGACATTGTATAGCTCTAATGGCAGCATTTTGAAATACATTACTGTGCCCATTATGTTTATATATATATATATATATATATATATATATATATATATATATATATATATAATATATATATATATATATATATATATATATATATATATATATATATATATATATATATATATATATATATATTTTTTTTTTTTTTTCTTCACAATCAAACATCAGATCTGTACACAGAAAGTGTCAGTGTTTCGGAGGACAGGCTATAAATGAAAGCTAAGAGCAATTACATGACCTATGTCAAACGATTATTGTATAACTTGCTGTAGGCCAATTTTTATGTGTCTGAGTGTAACAAGTTGAAATAAATAACTATTTCAATTATTACTTGTATATTGTTTTCAGTAAGATATTAAATGTATACACTAAATGTATCTCTCTTGGGGAGATAGTATGTGTGTGAACTCAACCAGTAGTGACGTGATCACTATTAAATTTTCATTTGTCTGGGTTTTTAAGGGTCAGTTTATATGTCTGAGAGCAACAACTTGAAATACATTACTGTGGCTATTATGTTAATTATTTTCATCACAATCAATCATCAGATGTGCATAGAAAGTGTTTTTTCTTGTGGTAGATGCAGAAGAGGCAGGCGTCATATGAATGCAAAGGTCACTTATATGACCACAATTATAAGATGGTCAAAATGAGTAATATCAAATAAAATAAATAAAAAAAAATAAGATTGCCAAAATGAGCTGTTGGGGTGGGTCTCCTTGAGCTTGAAAGCAGCAGGTTGTAACATATTACTCTGGCCATTATTTCTTTCACTTCCTCAAATAAACATCAGAGGTATGTAAACAAAGAGTATAAGTGTGTATCTTTAGGGGAACTGAGCAGGGATAGGAGGCAAACTGTGTGAAAAAACAAAATGCAGTTAAATGATCACTGTTGAATGACACTGACATGGCTTGTTGATCAGGATAGAATATGAGTCTGAAAGCAATAACAATGAACTCTATTACCCTGGCTGCTATTTATCACAATCAAATAACATTTGCAAAAAGAAAGTATATATCTTTCCACTGAGAGGCAAACTGCATCTATGCAAGTAACTGGGCAGTGCTGTTACTTGATCTCAGTTAAATAGTCATTGATCTGGCTTATCTGGAGCATTGTATATGGGGAGCTGAATCTTTGCATGAGAAAATGATCATCACTACTTTTATTTGTGCCTAATGTATGACTTCTTCACTAGCAAATGATGTGCATCCTTTAAAAAGGGGCACATTCTTCTGAGGCAGCAGGATTCTAAAGGAGGAATCTAGATCCATATAAGAAGTACAGCAAATTTGTATTTGATAACTACTTTAGGGGTAAACATGTTAGTGATAAAATGGATTCAGTTAAGGTTCCATGATAGACATCAAAGAGTAAAATGGCATAGACTGCATTCTGATTGGTCCAATATTAATTTAGATGCTACTCATGGATCAGTGCTGGATCCAGTTTTGTTCAATGCTATATTGTTCTATTTTCTCCAGCTGCAAGTGAATATTGGTCATCTAAATATGCAGATGATGTTAATATTGGTGCCACAATTACTAAAAAGAAGGGCTATATCTGTCAGATGTTTTGAACTGGCTGAAAGACCACAGTCTCATTCTGAATCATAATAAATGCAGTATAATGATATTGGTCTGGTGAAATCAAACATAATATTATCATTGGAAAAATCCATTGTCGAGAAGATAAACAATTATAACTGTCTAGGCAGGTTACTAAATATGGATTTGAGCTTTAAAGACATGGTTGCTAAAAACTAAGGGCCTGAAAGTTGTTGGCTATTATAATTTACAGATATATGCCAACTAGATCTCCTGAACAAGATTGCATATCTCTTACCTTAATCCATTTGCAGAATTCAATTATATGGTTTATATATGCACAAAGGAAAATCTGCTCATAGAGAATTCCATCTTGTGGAAATATGATATACTCAGAACAATAGAAGTTTGGGGGATTTTATTCAGTTTGCTATCACTTTAGTACAGGAAGGTTATGCTTGCCTTTAAAGGATTAGCTGATGAAGAATTGGGAACAGTACTAGGACTGAATTATTTTAAAACAGCAGTTATCTTTATGATGATAACCTCTTGTATAGAAAAGAAAGGTCATCAACTATGAAAAGGGCTAGGTTTGTTTTTCAATCAGTAGCAAGGATTTGGAAGAAGCTTCACTCACCTATCATATTAGGCATGCATTTTATTTGTGAGTTGGGAAATATGTTTATACTAGAAATTGTTTGGAGTCTATATTCAACTATGATCCTTTGTACCTGAAAACCAGCGTTATGTAACTGTGTGTGCAAATTAAAAATAAACTAATATTTGATGTATTTAGCAAGACATGATGAAGATATGACTATTTTTTGGCTTTTGAGTTAATAATCATACTTTTATCATGATAATGTGTCCTATAGAAAACCCTAAATATGTATTTGTCTTTATAATCTAAAAACTAAACCTATTACTTTTGCTCTCTGAAAGAGATGTTTTCAAGCATTCCAAAAGTTAATTGGAAAACAAGAAGTAGAGAAAACATTACCAAATTTGTATTGTGGTACTCAAAAATTCAGTATGCAGCTGTTTTGCTTGTGTTGCACTTAAATGCACAACCTAACCGAATTCCTATTTTTGAAAAAAAAAAACAATGCTAAAAATTGTTATATGGTTTGTGAGATACAACCCTGTTTCCATCAATAAGCATACATGGCCATCAGAATGTGCCAGGCTACTAAACGGCAGTATACACAGTCTCCATTAGGTGTAAAAATATGGCTTCTTATCAGGGAGAAAGAATGAAGCCCATCTCCACAGTATATTTTTAATATAGTTAATATATGAAAAGTAAATCATATATAATCTTTAGACAAAGAACAATAATTGGTACTGCATATTTCACATGACCAAAACACCATGTGCTAAAAAAGACAGTGTGCTTCAATTAACTTCAGCACTGAGCTGTATTGAAATCCCTAAGGGAAGAATGTCAGTCTTAGCCATATTTTGTATCTAGGTATCCTGTTTTAATTTTGTCTGCCATTTTGTGCAGAGTTAAGGCTCTGTGCTGTTAATGAGCTGCTATTTGTAGTCTAGGTTTTGATGCCCTCAGTCTTCTTTTGCATACTGCCTGACTCTGAGCAAGTCACTTAATTAGACAGATCTCTTGGGCAATTGGAAAATTAGGCTAGATCCTATAATGTTCTCTTGTACCTCATGCCTAGTAACTAAGTTTTACTAAGAACTCGGAAAGAGGCCAGAACAATTGAACAGGCATTTCACTATCATAATCTGCATGCTGCATTGTACTTAGTTTCTGTTGTGTGGATCAGAGCTAATAATATATTTTCTGAATTCAGACTTGGCATCACCAAAACTCCAAGTGTTGAGGAGAACAGTTTGCTGATATCTAATACAGCAGTGAACAGCACTGAAACTCCTAAGGATAAAATAGCCTTGTGTGCAGTTTGTAGTGCAATATCATTTAACCTTTCCTTGAACGTTTTTAAAAAAGCCACAAAGGTGATGATATATAGCCTTTTATGTGTAGATTCCAAATGAAAGGATCCACTGGTATTTCCCTATTATAGATTGCCACATTGCTTTATTCTAGGTTATATTAGGCACTGGCTACTACTCAGGATGAGATATCAAACATCTGCCCAGAATATATCTTTACGGAACTGTGATTATGTCAGAATGAAAGTCCTGTGTAGTTCATCAGACAACATAATAATTGTGTGACTGCAAACCTGCTATAAATGTGCTAAGGGTAATAAATTTGCTGATGTCAAATTGACAATGAAATACCTTAAAGGTGGAGTGATAGTATTGGCAGTCTTAGGTGTATTTTTAGCTAGTTACACTCCTCATTGATCCTTTCTTGGATGCCTGAAGATGATCTGTGAACAGAATAAACCTCTCAGACTATAGTGCAGAGGTAGGGAAGATTATGTGGATATGGAAACTAATCTAAGCAAGAATCTAGAAAAGACACTATTGTGAACTGATAGACAACAGCTTAACTTCAATGCAGCAAAATGATGGTTACTACACCTGAGAGGGAATAATATGGATACAGAATACAGATTTTGAGGAGTACTGCACTGAGCAAGAGAATGATTTAGGGACACTTGTAACTACCATCTCCAGGGTGAGAAGACAGCCACTAAGACAGACAGGACATGGGGTGCCTCTTGAATGGTCCATTTTCCAGAGAGATGGAAGTTATGCTTTCACTACTCCAGCATGTAGAAGGATTCACTTGACATTGTAGTATTCCAGTGTGTTGAAGGATTCAAATGTCAGCCAAGAAATGATGAGTCCAAAAGTACTTGGGGAATAAATTAAGTCCAGCTCCTGAAATCATAGACCTGTAATAGTGCTTGGAGACAGTGTATTTGCTACTCCACAAATACAAGGAATGTTGATGCTAAATATTTCAGTCAAGTTCTGCACTCTATGAACTGGAACAAAGTGTTTCAGCTAGCACTAAATGATGCCTCTCATACTTCTTTCTGGTGCCTTTTGAAGAGCTCATACAATATGATCTCCTTATGAAAAAGATGCATTAGTCTTAAAAACCTGCCTTGGTTCACAACTTAAATTTAGACCACAATGTCTCATAGAGACCATGTAAAACAAACACCAACAAACCAGGAACCTCACTAAAAAGGCAGCACAGCAGAAGAAAACAAAATGGAATAAACCAATACCGGAAGATGCAGCTGAGTCAAACAAATTGAATCAAGATAAAAACATTTATTGTTACAAAAAATGGTTTTATCTTGATTCAACTTGTTTGACTGAGCTGCATCTTCCAGTATTGGTTTATTCCATTTTCTTTTATCTTGATTCAACTTGTTTAGGGGTGGTCACGGTGGTGCAGTGGTTAGCGTTGCCACCTCACAGCAAGAGGCTCTCTGGTTTGATCATTGGCTGGGATGCCTTCTGTGTGGAGTCTGCATGTCCTCCCTGTGGTCATATGGGTTTCCTTTGGGTGCTCCGGTTTCCTCCCACATCCCAAAGACATGCTGTAGGTGGATTGGATACTCCAAATTGGCCCTAGGCATGAGTGCATGCGTGTGTGTGCCTTCCACGGAAGGTTGGGTGCCGGGCTGGCAACTCGACACTGTAAAACTCTACTGCCAATCATGAGCGGATAGGTGATCCACTGTGGCAACCCCTAAGTGGGAAAAGCCAAAAGAAGAAGAAGAAGAAGATCTTGATTTAACTTGTTTGACTGAGCTGCATCTTTCAGTATTGGCTTTATTCCATTTTGTTTTCTTCTATTGTGCTGCTTTTTAGTGAGGTTCCTCAGGTTTATATTAGTGGAACAAAAATTGCATTGCATGAATCCTGTTTGCACAACACACAATGAGCGAATGTGGGGAATATCGAAAGAATGAACGTAGATCGCCATAGGGAATTCTTTCCTTTACTTCAATGGAGTGCTATCTTGGAGTTTGTATATATAAGTAGCGGAGGGTGTGGGGGTGGAGCGGGGCCTCCCCCCTGTATAAAACAGTAAGTGTTTTTGTCTGTTTGTTTTTTTATTTATGACATTCAATATTTCCGACGTTCGCTCATTTTGTGTCATGCAAATGGGATTTGCTCAATGCAGTTTTCATTCCATTTATATAGACCCGAGTTCCTCATAGAGACCATCCCTGGTATGTCTTTAGACTTTCCAAAGTAAACACTAACCTCATTAAATTTTGTAACCAAGTGAAAAAAGAATTTCTCAGTCACAAAAAGACTTATTTTAAGCAACACTGTATTGTATCTAGTAATTCAAATATATCCTTTATAATATAGCAAAAATATTTAATCCTGGACAAAACACTGTGGCATCATCTTTTATTCATAGGCTCATAGGTAGGTACTAGGCTATCGGCCCTGGGGCCTAAACAAGCCCAGCCAAAAGGGTACCCTGGCTTTTGCCACCCAAGAAAATTATATTCCTGTGCCACTGTCGAGCAGAGCTACAGAAGTGATCCCTGGGGTGAATTTCCTATTTCCCATCCAAACTATGGGTGAAACAGATTGTTGTGTAGTTTAAAGCACTTTTTCAAGACATAATACAAAAAAACTGTTGGTAACTAGTCAAAGGTCTGACTGCTAATACTTTACACAGTATGACTGTCTTGTTTTCATTCTATAGTCCTATTAAGCTTAATTTATAAACTCAGTATAAACAGAAACCTAGTCAGTTTTCACAACCTTACACCTGAATTCATAAAAAACTCAGTAGTATTGTTTATTTAGTTTTAATATTAATCGATAATACCTTGAAAAAAGGCATTATTATACCCTAAAAGATGAAACTCAGCTGTGTTGAACAGTATTAACACATAGTTGTCACATCTCCCTTATTGAAGGTTTGAAAAGAATATTTACATGTGGAGCCACTGTTTTAGCTAAGTGAATGCAACACTATCCTGAATTCTCAAAATTGTTTCAGACCTAAAAATGACATTGACACCGCCTTACTGGATCTTGTAGACTGTATCCACAACCAACTAGATCTCAGCTGAATTGTGGGAGTACTCTTTTTTAATCAGGCAATACTTCTCAAGATAGTATATAGCAACAGGGATTCTGACAGTACCATAAAATGGTTCAAACACTGTATAGGGAAAAAAGTCACCAGACAATTAAATGGAATGATGCCATCTCGTAATCACTGTTTGTCAGTACAGTCCATTCCTTTTTACTACCTTTGTGAATAACATTATCTTTTTGAAAAAGCAAAACAGATCCAATATACCAGTTATTATACAATCTTCTTTGCACTTCATGTCAGTAAGGAAAATTTCCACTGGTTCAAAGCATGCCTCCCAGCTGTCCAGATTTTCACCTAATGTAACAAAATAAACTCCCAAAAAAAAAAAAACAAAATACCAGAACTAAAATGAACAAAGGTAGCCCCAGACATGCAGGAATATGAATTTAATAAGCCAAACAAATGCAAAATCACCAAGAAGATTAAGTGCATTCATCTGTTAACATAACCAGACATCATCAGAATCAGCAATACACAATCATACCAAACTTTTAATTCCTCCACTCAGCAAAGTCACATGTTCATTCCCCTCCAACCTGTATGGGAATAATTATGTACCTGGTTGTGTGGAACAAGAACTCAATACTGAGGAGGTTGGTCACCTCTTCAGAACAAGTCCATGTCAGGAGATCAGAAAGGATATGGAATCAGTGAGAACATTAGCAGGACCTACCCCCTCCTTACAAGCATGCTTGCAACCAACAGAACTTGCAGAATGGCAGGAAGACAGATTCTAGTCCACACAGGAACAGCTGGTCTTGGAGGAGCAATTAGTTTTTTTGTCTGGCGATACTGGACTTCGTTAAGAATATGGCCCCCAGGTTGTACAGAATATTTCAGGTGACTTCAAATTATTTAATTTTTCTAACAAATGCTTCAACAAGGCTTATGCTGACTTGTTTAGTAAGGGATATAACTTCATCCCTTCTTGCCATTCACAAATTGACAAGTTATTAATTGATATAAAGATTTTCCCAAGGAAACTGAATTTTAGGATTATGTTTAAAGAAAGTCAGTGTTGTGCTGACACTCTGTACCAAAGCAGTACTTTTAACCCACCCCTTTCTTTGCCTATGCTTGTATTTGAAAAATTATGCAAAAACAATTTGAGACCTTTATGGCAATGTGGTCTTAAAACTAAGAGTAATTACAATCTAATTCAGACAGAACATTCATTGTTGATTGTATTAGCGCATGATAAAGACCTGATGGTTATGAAACCCAATAAGGTGGGAGGGGTTGTTATTATGAGTAAACATGATTATTTGAATAGAATGAATGAGTATGTTTGGAAGAGGTCTCTTTAAATTTTGTTCAAATTGCCTACAAAAAGATCTATTATTATTTGAAGAATTTGTTTGATCAGTGACAGATTACTCTCAAACTCTTTCACTTCCTTGATGTTAAATTTCCAGTGGTGCCTTCCTTGTTTGGTATTCCTAAGATACATAAAAGCACCAGTGACCCACTGATGAGATCTATTGTTGGTGCTAGGTGCTTGAAAAACAATCCCTTGGCCGAATATATTGATTATAATAAACAGTCTATAAGGTTGGAGTGGTTTCAGGATTTTTTAACGGAGTCTACGACTTTGGATAATAATGAAATTAATATCCTGGTTTTATTCATGGAATTAGTTCTTAAGAACAACTTTGTGTATTTAGATGGGCAATACTTTCAGCAAATTAAAGTCAGCAAATTAAAGGACTTTCTATGGCGGCATCCTGTGCCCCCATTTTTGCAAACATAGTTCTTATATAATGGGAGAAGCAATTTGTGTTTAATAACTCTACTTCCCTTCCCATTAATATGTACATGCGCTGTTTGGATTATTTTTTTATTGTATGGGACAGACCCAGTAGTGGTATTTACCCCTTTACTGAGTATTTAAACTCTACTACCTCCTTTCTGAAATTTTCTTTTTGTTTATAACAATCTGGCTATTAATTGTCTGGATGTGAATATTATCAAAGATATTAATAATCGATGCATTGTGAGTACGGTATATAGGAAACCTGCCTACTCTAATAGTTTATTACATTATACTAGTAAACACCCACAACATCAAGAGAGAGGGATTATTAAAGGGCAATATATTAGGCTGGCCAGAATGGTATCTGAAGACACACTATTTGAAGATAAATGCCTGAAATTAATGCACGTTTGTGGCATGAGGGCACCTGTCTATTTTGGTTAACAGTATTAGTTCCAGTGTCACACTTAAAAGAAAAGCGGGGAAGATTTTACCCCTATTACAATCCTCTTTTAATAATGTACAAGAGTTGTTTGATGGTTCCTCTAAGGGGGTGAAGGATTACACCCTCCCCTGGATTCAATAAACTCCATGCAAGAATAGCACTATTCTTACATGGAGTGGTTCATGTCCATACAGCACAGCAGTGCACCTTGCATATTCATGAAGGCATGCTGCTGTTCTACCTATACAGATGTGAACCATGAATGAGTGCAGGAGGTGTGTCCCAGCAGTGCTCGCACAGTTAACATGCCCCCCTGTACTCAGAAAGTGCCATTATGGCACTTTGAAAACCAACAACAGTGTCCACAGACACAAATGGAAATAATAACAGTGTCTGTGGGTAGTGAAACATAGGAAACATACAGGCACACCCCTTCACAGTATAGACCAGCACAGGATGTCCAGATTGGTATGCCAGTGTACACGCTGGCATACCAAATAACTCAACATCATCATGTTCCCAAGAGGAAACAATTAAAAAGAGTCCCCAGTTGTGGTCAGAGTAGTCCCCCCATGTATGATGTAGTTGTCCAGATGTCCTGCCCAAGAGGCTGAGAGGTATGTCCACACCCCTAAAATGAGAAAAAAATTAAAATCCATTTTATTTTTTTTCCATCCCAAGTAAAGTTTAAGAGTAACTGAGTGGGTGTGCACATCATGCAGCTGTGCTTAGCATAGCTTATATATCCCAAGGAGCTAAATTGAAATTTACAGCTAAAACTATCAAGGAATGATAGTATAGTGGTTAGAGCTTCTGCTTTGCATGCAGCCCTTCATGGCTTGAGCCCCACTGAAGTCAGTTCCCTTTCACATGGGAAAGCAGTATTAAAATGTTTTTGTTTTATTAAATGAGGCAGTAAATAATATTTGTCAACCAGCGTAGTGTAGCAGGTCCAAACGTGAGGTGTCAGTCTAGAAAAGATGTGAAACCCCTATATAAATGCAAGTGCCTAATACAGTATAGTTACACAAAAATATAATGTAATGAAAGCACATAGGGGGATGTCATGGAAGGGAAACATAACATTATAATATGTTAGTAATGATAAATCAATCCTACAATCCTGATATTCTATAAAATGAAATTGGAGCAATGCTAAGTAGTGCTCAGCTATGCTAATCTGGTGTAAACATTGCTTAAATGTAAATGCTAAGCAATAAGTAGCCCAGCTAAGTGGATTTACGCATTGGTAAGCAGTGCTCAGCCTCTAACCCTTTAAGCACTGCCAATTCTAGCTAAGCAGGTTTGCGCATCACTTAGCTTAGTTCAGCATATTCAAAATGGCCCAATGACAGCGAAGGGTGGCAATTTGGCCCTATTTAAACCTCACAGGTGGAGATATAGCCATAACCAGTTGTACCCCATCCTTGCAGGCACTATGGCTGGCATAGGAGTGGGATCGCACTTTCAGGCACAGTGCTGGGGCATTCAGGAGTCCAGGGTCAAGATTGGACTTCTAATAAAAGACCATGAGGAGAGACTCCTGCAGGACCAGTACCAGGGCTCACAGTACAAAGCAGAGGACTGGGACTGTCTTGCACATGATATCACCAGTGCTACTGGCATCCCTCAAACTGGTGAGCAGGTTCAGCACCATTTCGCTGACCTCAAGCATAGGAAGAGGGAGCTCTTGGACCAGTGGACCCAAGACACATGGGTACAGAATGTCCCAGAAGTGTGTTAGTATCAGTATCAATTAGTGTTTATCAAAGTCCAGCCTGCATATGTGATCAATAGGTATGCATAAATGTTTCTTTATCTCCTGTACAGCTGCTGATGAGAGGGCTGTGAACATAGACGCCTATGCCAGCATGTTGCTAAGGCTGCACCAGGAGGCTGGTGAGTACAAATCTAGCTTGCAATATTCAGGGCAAATAAATAGAAAGGAGTAGAATGTCAACTGCCAGTAGGTTAAAATGTGTACTGTGTGTAATGAATAAATGACATTAACAGAGTAATAGTTATGTACAGGATATCTATCAATAAAATTATCAATACTCTTCAATAAAACTAAAAACCCCAGGCTGTTGTGTTTACTTTGGTATGTGGTGGTATGAATCTAAATATGTACAGGTTCTGAACAGCAACTATGGCTCTGACAGCATGAATTAATTGAGGCTCCTCTGACAAAGATTGTGGAGCTGTAAAACAGGAGATCAACTATATGAAATGTCCCATGCATCAAGATCTGATCCCTGAATAGGAATGTGTAAAGTAGTATACTGCATCCCCTACAGCAGTGCTTTGTATGTTAACCATTGCTTTCCAGATTGTAATATGTCAAAGTATTAATACACAGTACAAGAACCATCTGCCATGCATGAATGTCAGAATTACAAGGTCAGATTGTCCAACCAAGAGAGTATTAGGTAGAAAACAGTCAAGCAAGAAACAGCAGTTCCTCAATAGCTCATTGTGATGAAACAGTAACCTTGTTGTACTTTTTTGCACAAACAGACATGGTTCGAATCCCAGGAGTGGTTGTAAGCTGCATGCACAATTTCAAGAATATGTAACTATGTGTAAAAACTATCAGGTAGTGTTAACAGAAATTTCCTCCACAGGTCTGCCAGGCAAGGAAATGTTTCTATTAACTGTAAGAAGGCTGTACTAGTACACTGTCTACAACACTTCCACTGTCCAATCCCAAGGCTGCAAAGGACAGCAAGATAAGTACATACACCAAGTGGTTTCTTCTAATAAATGTCCCTCAAGTGTCATGCTGTCATAGCTAGTGGTCACCGCTGCCAATATCCAGGGTGACAGATAGAAGTCCAAGTGGAGTATGGCAGTAGCACACATACACAGCCTAAGTACAGGGCAGCCCTGTCAGTGTCCCATATGTAACCTTGAATATGTGAATATGTGTAGAAACAGTCAGGTGATGTTAATAGATATTTCCTCCACAGGTCTGCCAGGTAAGGAAATGTTTCTTTTAGCTTTAAGAAGGCTTTAGTAATACACTGTGTACAAACATCCCACTGCCCACCCCAGGCCATAGGTAGATGTAAAGTGAGGACATACCTGGAGAGTAATGAGTAGAGTAATGATCAGTACAGTTGTGAACAATTGAAGCCTATGCAGCTGTTAATTGACAACTGTCTCTCCCCCACCCTATCTGCACCAATAATTCATGCACATAATCAATGGGTATGTTTTTCTCCAAACCTACTGTTGGGACATGTGTCCGATTGTCCTACAAATATTGGATTGTTTGATTATTAATATTCCCTGTTCAAATACTATCATTGGTGGCCTGTTGCTATCAATGTAACTTGTATGCCGTTATAATGCCTACTGTGGTTCCATATATGCATATGTTCTGTTTGCTATGCAACTGTTTCAAATCTGTTTTATGGGGTAAATTGGAACACCCATGCATGCTGTTATAACTAATCCCAAAATGTGTTATTCATGACTAGCCAACACATTTTGTAAAACCTTAATACTATAACACATCTGGGAAGGCAGATCCCAGCAGATCTGCCTGTCCCAACTAATCTGGCCATGGCACCAGGCCGCAGCACATCTGGGACCCAACCCGGGACCTCCTCATCTGCTAGTCCTGCACAACTTTCGGATGGAACCACCTCAGGGGAAGGGGCCCATTCCCCCCTGGGAGTGGGAGTGGACAGGAAACTGTCACCCATAGTCAGGTCTGGGGTTTGGTGTGTAGTGCCATCCAAAAGGAGTTTGGTGGACAGCTACACCAGACTGAGGTTCCACCTGGTGCTTCTTGAGGGTCAGCCTGCCACTCCTGTCCAGCCACCAGCACAGCCACCTTTGGGGCCGTGAAGGTGCAGTGGTGCCTGGCCATGGGTGGGGCCTCAGTCCCACTGTATCCATTTGGGGGCTCATAGGTGTCTGATTCCCAACCACCCTCCCTGTCCAAGGTGTTTACCCCCCACATGTGTCATATACCACCCCTATCTGCTGTCTTGTCTGTCTTCCTATGCAACTTACCTCCCCAAATATACCTACTATCCTTCTCCAACATCCCACTCTCACCTTAAAAAAAAAAAAAAAAGGCCACCTGTTCCCCCCCAAAAATGATGCCCCATACATAGCTGTCCATTTTGCAGACATGTCCACTGAGCACATGTAATCTGGTCCAATTGACTTAACAACACATTACTGTTGTCCTCACCCCTCTGTCAGGGGTTTGTGTGTCCAAATTCACCTCCAAATTCTGTAGAAATCCACAGCTGTTGCTGTAGAAAAAATGGACATATATGGACCTTTCCTACACACGTCTTGCATATCCCTTCTATCTGGGTGCCCCATTTTCACCACTCTCCTATCACCCATTTTTCTTTTCTTTTAAAGAAATTAGTGTGGGGGTAAGCGAGAATAAGTTGCGCTAAGTCAAGCTAAAACATTAAACCCACACAAATCCACTTGCAACTGCTTAAAAGTGCCTTAATCACTCTGTATCCATCAGACCTTGTTCTGCCCAGCAATAACATAGTCACCATTCTCAAGTCTCAAACCCAGGATCCTGTGCTCTATAATCACAGCAATATACCACTACACCATCTGAGCTGTAAAAATCTGTAATGGTTTAACAAACATATCATGCATTCTGGTCATTTAACATTAATGAAAGAACCATGAGTCCCAAGTCTCTAACCCATGACCATGTACGCAATAGTCAGAACAATGTACCTCTACACCATCTGAGCTGTAGGGAGTGATGTTGCTTTTTCAAACATGTCATGTAATAGAGGCATACATCATTAGGGAGAAAGCTATGTGATATATATATAGACATATGCATATATATATATATATATATATATATATATATATATATATATATATATATATAGAGAGAGAGCTACTTCATTTTCCCTAACTTCCGATTGCCCGAACCCATTTGACTGAAATTTCATTTGACTGACACTTCATTTGACTGACAAATATTATTGGCAAGTAAATGGGATAGGCCCCCTTCCCCACTGTAGTGCGACCCTGGAGTTAGAATATATAGTTAGGGGGTGTGGGGGGTGAAGCCCCCCACTTACTTTTTTTACTAAGCAATATTAAAGCAAAACTAAACAATATAATATGGAATTAAGTGGGGGGCTGTGCCCCCCCACACCCCCCCAACTATATATTCTAACTCCAGGGTCGCACTACAGTGGGAAGGGGGAATATCCCATTTACTTGCCAATAATACTTGTTGGTCAAATGAAATTTCGGTCATTTGGTGTCGGGCAAATGGGTGTCGGGCAGTCGGAAGTTAGGGCACATGAAGTAGACCCATATATATATATATATATATATATATATATATATATATTTATATAGCATTTATATTACATTGTCAAAAACTGAAACTGTCGACAGCATAATAATCGATAAGAAAATTTCGAAACCCCCCCAAACATCGAACATATACAAAAAAAAAATAAAAACACCCAAACACAACACAAATTTCTCTATGCAGGGGGGCAAGCCCCCCTGCACCCCCCACACCCCCGCTACTTAAATATACCAACTCTGAAATTGCACTACATTGCAGTAAATGGAAATCTCCCCTTACATACATTTCTGTTTACACACGCGATGACTTTCGCTTTCGACATTTTGGTGCCGACAATATCAGCTTTGATATTGTTGGCCTTCGACAGGGTAAAGTAGACCCTATATATATATATATATATATATATATATATATACATATACATACATATATATATATATATATATATATATATATATATATATATATATATATATATGGGTCTACTTTACATGGTCGACTTTTCACAAAATCAACTTTCATATGGCTGAGACCATATGATTGATTTTCAGAAAGGCATCCATGTAAAATAAACACAAAAAACACAACAGACACTTACCTTAAACTATTAGCAGGAGCTATGCCCCCCTGCAGCCCCCAAGGAGGGCTCTACCCGCCACACCCCCGTAACTTAAATATACCAACTTTGAGATCGCACTACAGTGCGGAAGAGGGAAATTTTCCATTCCGCACTGTATGGAGATAGCGCTTCCCCATGGTCAGCTTTTCAAAAGTCGATCATATGGTCTTGGCCATATTAAAGTCGACTTTGTGAAAATTCGACCATGTGAAGGGGACCTATATATATATATATATATATATATATATATATATATAGAGATATATGTATATATATATATATATATATATATATATATATATATATATACGTATATATATATATATATATATATATATGTCTGTTGAAACATATATATGAAAAAATAGATAAATAATATAGATGTACATATATAAATATATAAAGGAAGAATATATATATATATATATATATATATATATATATATATATATATATATATATATATATATATATATATAAAACAGTCATACCTCAGAACCAACCTTCTCAACCTCTTAGTGCAAGAAACCTATACAAAGGCTGCAAAACAGAGGGGAATGGGCCACATATAGGAACATATTTCAAATATTGTTGTTAGAAACAAAGATATTTGCTACAATAACAGGGTGTGTTTCAGCAGACATTAACTGAAGGATATGAGGATGGAAACTGAAATGTTATGTCATTATTTACTGACATAAATCCTTGGATCATCACAGTGATTTACCAGACAAATACAAATAAATTGTGGAACAGAACAAAAGTATGGGCCAAACATCTGGAAATTCTGTGAAAATCCTGCTAGTGGAGAGGTAAGCTCAGTAGCCCTAAGTGCAATGAATCTAGACCAAGCCTGACAAAGTGGGGGGACAAAGGCACGAGAATAGGGACATATCCAAAATACGTGAGTAGATAAGCTGAGAAAGTTGTTGTAGTAACACTGTATATCCTAACATATATAGACTGAAATATCACAAGTCAGGGACTCAATTGCTTCTCGTTAGTTAGTGATGTCAATCCCCACATCATCCTACTGATATGTCAGGAATACACAATAGATATGGGGACCAGACCAAAGATATCAGCCAGACAACTGGACATCCTACAAATATGTGGACATTACACAACATTACAGAAACTACACTGAGCTACCAAGCAATGTCCAAACTACAATCAGACTGACAATAACACTGTCCAAATCCAGCTCTGGGGCTGTACACATGTATTTGCAAATATAACAGGCACTACGGGGATGTAACACTAATAGAAAACAGACACTGGTGTAAAAGTGCATACCCACAACCAATTGCACCACAGTCTCAGTGACATACCATAAGGAAACTGAACACTACAGTATACTGACTGTGTGAGCAACAATATCCTATTTGCCAATCACACATTACCCCTGCATATACTGCCCAAAGTCACAGTGTAGTGGGAATCTTGAGGTGTTAAGGGACATGTCACAGTCTGCTCGTACAAACATATACAGGTGATAGGGAACCAGAAACTGGAGTAGCATGCACAGTCAGATAGAAAGGGCCCATGACACTCACATGTACCCCCCTCCCTACACAGCCCAAATAATATGTACACACTACACTGCTACACAATCCTGACAGTCTGTTAACAATGGCCAGACATACACAGACTTCTCAAAGGTACAGTTTCCCACAGAATGTATAGGCACAGGACTCATATCTATGGCCACTTTCTTGTTACATGCATACCTCTCAACCTGGAAACATCAAAAATCTGGACAAGACACATGAAAAATAGGTACAAATCTGTGCACTGATTAACATAAAATTTGCATGCATAATTATGTAACCCTGCCCAGTCCAATGGGATTGTGTGATACCAACTTTCAAATCCAAACTGAAGAACAGGCAACCAAAATATGTCACCAGAGTCCCCCTGCAGCCATTCCAATGTCCCATTATCAGGCTATTTCACCCCATTTACCATAAACACTAATGTGTGCATACTGCTTTAGTAATACAATGATTTGGATTTTATTTTTACATTTAGCAGCCCAGTGCACAAACACCAATAGACATCTGCTAAACAAAGCAACACTGTCTCACAATGAAAATAGACTTGGCATTAAAATGTCTCTGCCCTTGAAACTCAAATTCATTGAAACAACAATGAAACCCACACCACATTCAAAGAAAATGCATTTGGCCAGTGGTGGATAAAGATTACCTTTGGGCTGTTTTCAAATCATTGGCCCCATACATTTAGATCAGAGATGGTTTTCAATATTCACAATGGTATACACTGCATACATGAGGCATTTCACTTCTTTTTGACCTTTAGTGGCGGAGTCAATGCATCTTACTTAGGAGGACACAGAATACCATAAAAATGGAAGCAAAGTGAAAAATGTTCTGTCACTAGATTAGCTGTCAATGATGTAGAAAATATGCTGAAAGAAAAGGGTGCATGCAAGCTTTTAAATGGTGAGGAAACTTGCAAGAGAAGATGGTGGGGTATGACGGATAAAGAAAGTAAGTGACAGTTGGAGGCAGGCTGCAATATTTGTGAAGGAAAACTACTTGAGTCTGAAAGTGCAGTGGCAGGCGTCCTGCAGAGACCCTCATGCAAAACTATCACTCTGTTATTGGCAAATATCTGTTTCCTTAGGTCATCTTGTGGTGAAAGATGTTATGTCAGCAGAAAATAACCCACGTTTCATTTTTACATGCAAGATCAGCATCTTTTACACACAAAAACTATGATTCAAATGTTTTTAAAGGTTATCACATCACAGGCAAAAGGGTTTTAAAAAACTGAAAGCTGGACTATTTTGCAAGGCTTAATAGAATAGAATGCACCCCCTAACAATAGGATACAATCAGTGGTTTCTCAAGACAAACTTAAGAGTTTTGCAAGCTTCACCTTGACATATGACATACACATGGAAGAAATGCAAAAATGCACAATGCTACTTTGTTATAAACTTTCATAATGTTCACATTAAACATCAATATTACCTGGCACCTGAACTCACAGAGGAAAAAAATTGTGATATAAGCAAAGCACAGACTTGGAGGTTGCGTCACCTAAAGGCAGTGCACTTTATAAACATAAAACCCTGCAACATGCAATGTTGCTTCTACAGTGAGAATGCATATCATCTACACTTTCCTGAAAATATACACCTTACTCATGTTTCGCCATCTCAAAATCAGTGCGAGTCAACATCTTCCCAGCAAGTGCAAATTACATAAAGTGCACAGTGCATCTCGCCTGGTAAACAACACGTTTTCTCACTTTCCAAATCTGTCCCGTAAGACTTGGAGGATTGCGAGATCCTAGTGACTAAGTTATCACCAGCCACTCAGAAGTCCCTCATCGATTATATCACTCCACTACCAATGATGGTTATATTACAGTCTATAACAAATATCTCACACAGTCGCTCCAACTGTACTGAAATACAACCCACTGCCGTAGATCTTAAGCTTATCCAAAAGAAATGCTGTTTGATTAAGACAGAGTTTCAATATCTGGGACACCATACATGTACTAGTGGTATTAAACCAGATGCAAAGTCCAAGCTATAGCAGATTTGTATGATCTGTCCACTATCCTGTGTAACTGAACAGCTCTAGATGACTAACTTGGCAAGCTTTTGTCTGACCTTGCTTTGTACAATCCTCTGACTTTTAACAGACTTTTTAAAGAAAAATACGGCATTGTCTCCATTTCAGCCAGAGCATTGCACAGCTAGATTCCTTACCTTCTAAATAAACCAGCGAGCCTTCTAATAAAATCAGAGCGATAATACATATCCTTTCTACGAGCCTTCTAAATAACTCCTTGCCTTTCCTGCTTGCAAAACATTCAAACTAGAACCAGAAATCTGTGCGCAAGCTAAATTCCGAGAGGCTGGTAGCCCTGACGGAGCTGACGTTGTTGCGCACGCGATGATGTCAGCTCACAAAGTGCAAAAAATAAAAAACAAATTGCGAAAAATAAAAACACAAAGAAAAATATCGGAAATGAAGGGCTGCCACTCAGGAATCATGGCACCCCATTATTTGGACCCCAAAACTCGGTAAAACCCGAGTAATTCGGGACAGTTAGGGGGTATGATTACATGTCTGGGGGGTCTATGATATCACTGGAATTGTTAACATGAATGAAAGCAATAAATAATGATACTACATACCTGTAAACCTCTTAGTGCATGACAGCTGGACAAAGCTTGACATAATTGGAGGACAGAGGCATAAACACACAGGTATATTGGACATATTGCTGTTATAAATTTAGACAGTTGCTAGTGTTACCAAGTTTGTTGTAACATATATTTTCTGAGGGATATGAAGTCAGTAACACCAATGGATGTTAATATTTACTGACTGCATTCCCCAGAGTATCCTGCTGATTAGCCAAGGACAACAACTGTCTGGAGAACCGAACAAACATATGAGCCACGCATCTGGACAATGTCTAGGCCTCTGGACAGTGTAGAGGTATGACTGCAGTCATGTAACAGAATGGAAATCCCCTGATAGGTGCCAAACATGTCATCCAACACCTTATGAAGCACAGTAAGACAAACACAACACTCCACCACATCAACTCTGGGCAATTACCCATGTATATTCAAATACAGCATGCACTACAGGAATGGAACTGTACTGAAAAGCAGATAGTGGTACAAAAATGTCCATTCAAAAACATTTGCACCACAGTCACAGCAACATACCAGTACCCAAAATGAACTGTAGAGTAGAACAACTGTCTGAAAAACATATCCTGCTTGCCAGTCACACACTGCATCAACATATACTGGCCAAAATCACACTGTACTAGGAATCCTGAGGTGTTACAGGACATTTCACAGTCTTCCCCTATAAGCATAAATACGTGATAGACAGCCAGCAGCTGTAGCAGCATGCACAGTCACACAGGTGAAGGCTGTATGGCACTCACATCTGCTACTCAGCCCAACAAATATCTATATACAACAGTGCTACACAATGTTGGCAGTCTGTTCACAATGGTCAGACATACATAACTGTCAAATGTACAGATTTCCACAAAATTTCCAGGGTGTGGAGCCATAATCCTGGCTACTGCCACATACCATTGTCAGGAGTCTGCTAGGTCACTGGGATGATAAATAGAGTGCAGCCGGTAATTAATGATATACCATACCTCAGCACCTAGTAGTGCAGGACATCTGGACAATGCATGACATACTTGGGGGACAGGGGGCCAGAAAGAGGGACATATCACAGATAATGGTGTTACAAACTGAAACAGTAGCTGGTGCTACATGTGTTGTTGTAACATAACATCCCTGAAGGATATGATGTCTGGAACACCAACAGATGTCAACAGTTAGTGACTACAATCCTCACATTATCCTACCAACCCCACAAAAACAGATGTTGTTTGAGGAACAGACTAAACATAACAGGCAAACCTCTGGCCAGTCTGTGGACAACATGCCAGTTGAGAGGTATGTCAGAGGCATATCACTGTCAGATGTCAAGTCACTCAATAAATGCATGTCCAGACAAACACTGTCAATCTAGCATCCCTCCATGTGTATAACAGCATTAATAATACACAATCTGTACCCAATTCTAGAGCTTTGTCCCCCATGTTGTTGGGCTGTCTCCACATGTCCTGCCCTGTGAGGTATTCCCACCAACTGTCTGGGAAGCTGTAGCCCCCACACCTCCATAGGAAAAGGAGCAAGGCCCACGTGAAGGACATCCCATATGTTGGAACTGGCAGCAGTGTCCAGGCCCACATCACAATACTATATGGGCACCTACATACCTATTTGGCCTCAGCAATACCTAACAGGACAACATCAACCACCTCAAGGTAGGCTGAATGCCTATGGTGGACAGCAGCAATACACAACTACCATCATAGGTGGAAATAATCACAGGACAAACCAAGAAGGAGCAGGTGCCTCATTGGAACCTATGTCACATTGTTCTGCACAAGCAAATAAGGTCACAGGTGATGTACGAAAGTCGAAGACCACCAACTGAAACAATAATCCAACCAGCGTAGTAAAAACAATTTATTCTTGCACTTTTAAAATTTGTATTCAACAACTAATTAATTAACATTATTTAAACACACTGGTGCAACTTGTTTAATGTTTCGACTTGATAAAGCCTGGAATATACCACACTGGTCTGTTGCCGATTTTAAAAGTGCAAGAATAAATTGTTATTGTTTCAGTTGGTGGTCTTCGACTTTCGTATTACTGGTTTTTGGTGTTTTTCACAAGTTTTGGTTGCTGTCCACTGTTTCGTCATGACCGAAGCGACTGAGGCGTTCAACCCAGCTAACACACCTAACTTGCTGCACAATACTGACAATGACGGTCCGGTTACTAGAGCTGAATTCAATCAGCTTTTTAACATGTTAGCCGAACTAAAAAGTTGTATTAACGGACAACAAGAAAAAGTTACCTACAGTGGTTGTATTGATAGCGAGCAGGATGGTGAAAGCTCCAGAAGTTTAAGGGCAAACCTTAGCCGAACAAGGACAGCCTTGGAATTTCACGCTGAACCGCAGGGTGATTTGTTGAATGGAACTACTGTTACTCAGAAAAACAACAACGCTCCGCATCCAAAGCGTAACAGAGACAAGCCCAAGGAATTTAATTTTGCTTCTTGGGCAAACCAACCTTTTCGGTTTAACAAAGGTACTGTTAATTCTTCTAGTCCTGCTCCAATTGAGGCGGACTTTGATGATTTTAGAAACAAACTGTATAGTCTAAGAAGTAACCAATGTGAATTAGATTATTTGAGGGAATGCCCCAATCTCAAACTGTCCTTCATGGTGCTTGAACAGCTTAATCCTCACATTAGAGGGGGGGATTGGGAATCCACACTTGAGTTCAGGGAACTAATTTGGCAGCTTAGGTTGAATGCAGGCAAACCACCAGGACTCAATGGTTCAGTTAGTATTGGCTCATTACTTAGGTTAAGAAGGGCCAGACTATAGGTCATCACAATTGAACAACATCCCCCACTTTTTTTTTTTTTTTTTCCTGATTTTTTTCATGATTTTTTACATTTTTGTTTTCTTTGATCTTTAAATTTAGGCTGGCACATTTTTTACTAGTATAAATATGGTAGGTTTTTAACAGTTGACTGCTTGGCATTTCATCTTTACAGTTTAGGATGTTTACATTATTTGCTAGCCAAAAATGTCATACTGTCTTTTTTAACATTATTTTAGTGAAATGTTTAGATTGTTATGTCACATCTGATTTACACAAACATACTAATTGTAAATCATACAACAGTAACCAGCTGGTCATGTTAAATGCAAGTTGTTGTATTTTACTTATATTATGTTCTTGGTTTTTTGGTTCGGTTAGGGTTAACAATCAACAAGACACAAAACATCAATTTGTATTCAACAACTAATTAATTAACATTATTTAAACACACTGGTGCAACTTGTTTAATGTTTCGACTTGATAAAGCCTGGAATATACCAGGCGAAAGCGCTTGTCTCACTGGTCTGTTGCCGATTTTAAAAGTGCAAGAATAAATTGTTTTTACTACGCTGGTTGGATTATTGTTTCAGTTGGTGGTCTTCGACTTTCGTATTACTGGTTTTTGGTGTTTTTCACAAGTTTTGGTCACAGGTGATGTACCCTAAGGCTGTCTTTGAGTGCAAACTGTATACATCCACCAAGGCCAATACCTAGGCCTTCCAGACATGTGTCTGCAATTGCAGAGGCAACATACATATCTGCTCTGTAGTGGTGGTCAATAACACCACATACACATATTCCACAGATATAGGCAACCAGCTGCAGACAGGTGAAGTGTAAACATCACCACCTGCCCCCCATAGGTACACATGTGCATGTAGAGAACCTGCCCCCCCTCAGCAGGATGGTGAAAGCTCCAGAAGTTTAAGGGCAAACCTTAGCCGAACAAGGACAGCCTTGGAATTTCATGCTGAACCGCAGGGTGATTTGTTGAATGGAACTACTGTTACTCAGAAAAACAACAACGCTCCGCATCCAAAGCGTAACAGAGACAAGCCCAAGGAATTTAATTTTGCTTCTTGGGCAAACCAACCTTTTCGGTTTAACAAAGGTACTGTTAATTCTTCTAGTCCTGCTCCAATTGAGGCGGACTTTGATGATTTTAGAAACAAACTGTATAGTCTAAGAAGTAACCAATGTGAATTAGATTATTTGAGGGAATGTGTCAGGGTAAAACGTGTACCAAAGGGGTTACGTTTGTTCAAGTTTCCAAACTTTGTCAAACATGGTTCAGCACATTACAACCAGCTCTGTGAGATATTTGACAGGGCAGGTTTAGAAGTACTACAAGTTATGATTGCTGAATATGAGAACAAAGCCAATATAGTTACGGAAGATTTGGAAATGTTGCATCAAACTGTTATCTCTGACTCTAATTTTGACATGATTAAGCATGACTATGATAAACTGTTTAATGAAGTTGATCAGTTTTGCTTAAAAATAACAAACAGAAAAATTAGGAAGTTGTATAGAGACCTGCACGAATATAGAGACGGTTTGGCATATCCATGCCATAACAAAACACCACACAATGCAAGAACTTACAGTGCAGTAGACAATGGTGTGGATGATGTTTTCCACAAAAATTTTAATGAACCCCCTCGCGACTAGCTGAAAAGATAGAAGGCAAAGAAACCAGGATTTAGATTCAAACAGCAGAGGACAGGGGGAGGTGGAATTACAACTAGACAATGATTTAAACCTACCCACACACTTTTTGCCAACAACTAACTTGGACTCTGACTTGTTAGTTGAGGATATTTCACATCAAAACAGAATTATAGTTACAGAAAAGTCTAATTGTAGATTGTTCAAAATGGATAATTTTACCATTTACAATTATACTGACATTGAGGTAGACCTTATAGCCTTCAATATTTTCACTAAGGGGCTCCACTTTGTGCCAACTAAAAATTCAGATTTGGCCAACTTGTTGGTGGAACTTAAGTTATTCACTAGGGGTTTAAACCTGAGGCACTTTTTCAAAGGGAAGGATGATCAAAACTACACCCTGCAGAGGAAAAGTATTTTCAATCCCCCCATGCATCCACTTATTAAATTATATGAAGAATTAGTTGAAAATGAACTACGTCACATCGAGCACACTGGACCCAATCAGACTAACATGAGTACCAACGAGCTGAAATTCATCACCAAATTAAGGAAGGAAGGTATTAGGGTAATGAAGCCGGACAAAGGGGGTGGTATTGTGCTTATGTATGACTCTAATTATGAATCATACATGCACAGTTTGTTACCCAAGTCAATATGAACACAATATTGCTATAGCCAAAATCAACTACACCCTCTATGACTATCTAATGCAAGGTTTCATTAACGAGAAATTATACAACTTCCTTAAAGTTAGCAAACCAAAGACTCCTGTCATCTTTGGGATACCTAAAATACACAAAGGTATTGACCCTGTATTGTTTAGGCCTATTGTATCAGGGGCAGGTGGAACAACAGAACCAATAGCCAAATTTATTGACTACATTATGAAAAAACACATTGCTGCCCTGACCAATGTTTGCAAAGATTCTTGGGAATTTTTAAAAAATTTTCCCAAAGACAAACTTAATGCTTCAACATTAATGGTAACTGTGGATGTGAAGGATCTTTTTCCTAGCATCCCACATACCACTGGCTTAGAATGTTTTTTGGACTTTCTCAGGTTAGAAACCAACTTAAGTAACAACTTTGTCAATTTAATTACCGAGATGATGGGTGTAGTTTTGGAGAACAATTTCATGCTGTTTAATGGTGAACTGTTTAAGCAGCTTAAAGGTGTATTCTTGCCACCATCTATGCAAATATTGTACTACACAGGTGGGAACAGGCATACATTTTTCAAACAAATTGGGGGCAACACCTCATTTTTTACTGTAGATATTTGGATGATATCTGCCTCATATGGAATGGCACTAAGGAACAACTGACAGAATTTCTACAGTATATTAACACAACAACTAATTTTCTTAGTTTCACCCACAACATTAGTGGAAATGAACTCCACTATCTGGATGTAACCATCTTCAAAGATGGGAAAACTGGGGAATTTCACTCAAAGGTCTTTAGAAAACCAACTTTCTCAAACTCTCTACTGCATTTTGAAAGTCAACATCCCTTTCATCAAAAGAAAGGCATTCTCAAGGGGCAAATGATTAGAGCCTCGAGAATGTGTAGTAGTTCGGATGAGTTTTTGAAAGAGGTCAAAACTCTTCACCAAATGTTTACTGAAAGGGCTTACCCCAGTGAACTTATAGAGTCTATTACCAATGAGGTTTTGGCAAAGAGGAACTCTCTATACCCCCCTTTATTAGGTTCGGCAGGAACCAATCTTTCTCAAAACAGGGATAGAGGCACCCATTCTATCATTAAAGGTGAAAATTTTGTTTATACATTTTCAAACGACTCCATTCAGATAGAAAACACAATCAAAAAATTTTGGTTTGTGTTACAAAACAATGAAGAGTTAAAACAGATTATATCAAACAAGCCTAGGTTTGTTAGAAAAAGAGGGCAAAATTTGAAGGCTATTTTTGAGAAAAGGCAAAATGTTAGAACTGGGAAACACAGTAAAGTTAATGGCACTTACAGATGTGGCGCCTGTAAACAGTGCTCCTTAGTTATAAATGACAACCACATGTACTTAAGGGCACGTCACATTAACATTAAACCAATAGGGCATTTTTCCTGTGCCACTAAAGGTGTAGTCTACATTGGATTATGTTCTACCTGCGGAAGTTTTTTTTGGGCAAACAGAGCGTGAACTTAGGAAGAGGCTATATGAACACGATTGACAACAAAAAGGAAACTAATGCCTTTTACAAACATTCTCTTGAATGCCCCAATCTCAAACTGTCCTTCATGGTGCTTGAACAGCTTAATCCTCACATTAGAGGGGGGGATTGGGAATCCACACTTGAGTTCAGGGAACTAATTTGGCAGCTTAGGTTGAATGCAGGCAAACCACCAGGACTCAATGGTTCAGTTAGTATTGGCTCATTACTTAGGTTAAGAAGGGCCAGACTATAGGTCATCACAATTGAACAACATCCCCCACTTTTTTTTTTTTTTTTTTTCCTGATTTTTTTTCATGATTTTTTACATTTTTGTTTTCTTTGATCTTTAAATTTAGGCTGGCACATTTTTTACTAGTATAAATATGGTAGGTTTTTAATAGTTGACTGCTTGGCATTTCATCTTTACAGTTTAGGATGTTTACATTATTTGCTAGCCAAAAATGTCACACTGTCTTTTTTAATAATTATTTCAGTGAAATGTTCAGATTTTTATGTCACATTTGATTTACACAAACATACTAATTGTAAATCATTCAACAGAAACCAACTGGTCATGTTAAATGCAAGTTGTTGTTTTTGGTTTTTTGGTTCGGTTAGGGTTAACAATTAACAAGACACAAAACCTCAATTTGTACTCAATAACTAATTAATTAACATTATTTAAACACACTGGTGCAACTTGTTTAATGTTTTGACTTGATAAAGCCTGGAATATACCATGTCTCACTGGTCTGTTGCCGATTTTAAAAGTGTAAGAATAAATTGTTTTTACTACGCTGGTTGGACTATTGTTTCAGTTGGTGGTCTTTTTTGGTGTTTTTCACAAGTTTTGGTCACAGGTGATGTACCCTAAGGCTGTCTTTGAGTGCAAACTGTATACATCCACCAAGGCCAATACCTAGGCCTTCCAGACATGTGTCTGCAATTGCAGAGGCAACATACATATCTGCTCTGTAGTGGTGGTCAATAACACCACATACACATATTCCACAGATATAGGCAACCAGCTGCAGACAGGTGAAGTGTAAACATCACCACCTGCCCCCCATAGGTACACATGTGCATGTAGAGAACCTGCCCCCCCTCAAAGTCAATACATAGAGGTCTCCATAGGCCTGATACCATTCCTAGCTGCATCCTATATGAACAAAGGCATGGGATCTCAGACCCATTCTACAGTGTAGTCAACCACAGCCTGAGCACCAGTGTCATCCCATCTGCACAGAGGATAGACAGAATGTTGATAGAAAACAGGTTATGCATTAGCATGAATGTTCTGAAGGATACAAGTCTGAAACTAAAATATTATGTCAAGACAGCAGTACTCAATGACATGACCAAAAATAGCAATACTCTCCATTTAATATAATAATATAATATTAATATCCAACAGGAGATAAATAAAAATATACAGCTTGAATCCCCGAACTAAGATAGTGTAGTGGTCAGAGTCCCAGCTTTACATACAGGCATACATGGTTTGAGTACTACAACAGGCAATCCAATTTTACATGGGAAAGCAGTGTTAGAAGTACTATTTTCATATTAAGATATGTGGCAAGTTATTTTCTGTCATCCAGGGTATTGTAGCTGGTGTAAAATGGAAGTGTGAGTGAATATAACATGTGAAACCAGCCATGTATATACGTGTGCCATACAGTATAGCTACACCCCTTGCTACTGTAATGAAAGCACATAGATCCATGTCATGTAATGGAAATAGGTTCATAGGTTCATAGGTAGGTACTAGGCTATCTGCCTGAGAGAATTTACAAGCCTAGCCAGAGTGTGTCGGCTTTCGCCGCCCCATTGATTAATTAACTGATCCTTTGTCAAGCAGAGCCAATTAAGTGATCCCAGGGGTGTATTTTCTGTTACACATCCACTAGTCAAGGTTTCTCTTGAAGAGGGTTAGTGAGGGGCTCTGCCAAAGCATGGGGAGTCTCTGTGACAGGAATCTATCCCTCCAGCATGTTCTATTTATTGTTGTGGCAAGGTTTAGCTCACTAGAGGGCATGGCTTGCAGTGACTTGGATTTCTTTAGGTGGAGCATGTCCATCAATTCCGTGTTGGACATGGCTTTGTAAATCAGGCAGTGATCACCACTGAGTAAGCGATATGCCACTGAGAACAGCCAGAGTTTTTTCAGTTGGGCTGCATAGGACATATGTTTGAGACCAGTAATCCTCTTGGTGAGGCACTTTTATGGTCTTTCCAGCTGTTGGAAGTATCTTGTGAGGTACATCCCAAATGGGGCATTGTACTCTATGATGGGTCTGATGAGTGATGAGTAGAGGGGCATGATAACCTCTTTATTTCTATATGTGAACCCTTTAGTAATTAGATGGGCCACATAGAAGGATTTCCTAACTTTTTTGGCAATATGATTGTCAAAGGAGAGATTACTATCTACCTGGGTCCCCAGATCTCTTATTACGTCTTTTGTATTAAGGGGGCTGCCACCTATGTGGTAATTTGTGGGTGTTTTGTTTTTCCCAAATGGGATGACTATGCATTTTTTGGCATTTAGCTTGAGGCTATGACTTTGACACCAGGTGTCCATCTCAGTAAGGCCATTTTGGAGGATGTCCGTGTCAACCGGAGAGTCAATTATGGCTCCCAGTTTGCAGTCATCGGACAACTTGGTTAGCCATAGTCCTCCTGTGTTTGCCTATACTTCTGAGAAGTATATGCTGAACAGTAGGGGTCCCAGGACTGAGCCTTGTGGGACACCACTTGTGACTGGTTTAGAGTCAGACCTGGACCCCGCTATTCTTACTGTGTGAGTTCTGGCTGTAAGCCAGTTGGCAAACCATCTCGTGATGTAGGGGTTTATGTTCAGGCTGGTGAGTTTTTCTGTAATACCCGAGTGGGGAATGGTGTCAAAAGCCTTGGCAACGTCAAATTAGGCTGTGTGAACCACCTTTCCATCATCTATGGCCTTGGTGACTGTCTCAAAGAAGTCAACCAGGTTTAGTAGGCATAATCTGTCCTTAACAAAGTCGAACTGGGTCGGGTCAAGTGTTTGGAGGTTCCCAATGTCTTTGTTAATGAGTTCCATGATGTGCTCCATAGCCTTGCAGACCAGGCTAGTCAGGCTTATGGGGCAATAGTTACCAGGGTCAGTTGTGGCCCCTCCTTTGTGGAGTGGAATAACCATTGCTGTGCACCATTCTATGGGCATGTAGCCTGTGGAGAGGCTGAGGTTGAACAGCGTGTTTAGGTGGGGGGTTAGTTTGTTCTGTAGTTCATGCAAGATGCAGCCTGGGACACCATCTGGCCCCATTGATGCTGTTTTTGGCTTTTGAAAGGCTGTTTCACCTGTGCATCTGTGATTTCTGGGACACTATAGTTTTCCAGTATTGTTGTGGGCTCTTTTGGGGGTGAGAGGGGGTGAAGTTTGCACTGAATATATCTGTAAATCATACATATACTTACTAAATGAAGTCATCAGTGTGATATTTTATAAGATTGAACTGTGAGCAATGGTTAGCAATGCCCAGCTATGCTTAGCAGATTTAAACATTGCTCAAACATGAATTCTAAGCAGCAGGTAGCTCAGCTAAGTGGATTTGCACACTGGTAAGCATTGCTAAGAAAAAACTACACAGTTTAAGCACCTAATAGTTTAACCGTATGTTGGCATCACTTAGCAGCACTCAAACCCACGCAAACCCACTTACAACTGCTTAAAACTGCCTTAATCACTCTGTCTGCATCAGCCTCTGTTCTGCCCAGCAACAAAACAAACAGCCCTTGCAGGTCTTAAACCCAGGACCCTGTACACCATAGTCACAGTAATTACCACTACGCCATCTAAGCTGTAGGATTTTCTGTTGTTTTTCAAACATATCAATAGGGAAGAAACATTGTGGAATCACTAATGATTTGTATTTACAAATATATATAAATAATAAAACATATAGATAGATAGATAGATAGATAGATAGATAGATAGATAGATAGATAGATAGATAGGTAGATAGATAGATAGATAGATAGATAGATAGATAGATAGATAGATAGATAGATAGATATGTATGGAGATACATATATATGTATAACAATCTATAGATATATTACCAAAGACTGAGATGTGTGTGTGTGTGTGTGTGTGTGTGTGTGTGTGTGTATGAAAAAATATATATATGAAAATATATATATACACACACACACACACACACACACACACACACACACACACACACACACACACATATATGGGTCCACTACAGAATCCTGAAAGCTCATAATCCCGAAGCCCAAAATCCTGAGACCAAAATCCCGAAAATTCAAAATCGCCAAATCCTGAAACCCAAAATCTTGAAAACACAAAATGGACATACTGACGTCATTGTGGCTTTGCTATTGTCAGCCCTGTGGTGTTAGGTCATGCGTTGGGTTCAGGTAAGTGTGTGGTTGGTTTTATGTTAGGTTAGGGGCAGTTTAAGTGAGTTAGGGTTAGGGGCATGTATGCAATAGTGACAAATATTGGGGTTGGTTTAAGTGAGTTAGGGTTAGGCGGGTCAGGTGAGTGTGTAGTGATGTACCTTAGGGTTAGGTTAGGGTCAGGGTCAGTTGGTAGATATTAGTGTCTTTATATTGACATATTAGCATTATTTGTGTTTTCAGGATTTTGAGTTTCAGGATTTTGGGCTTTCGGGATTTTGAATTTTCGGGATTTTGGTCTCAGGATTTTGGGCTTCGGATTATGAGCTTTGATTCTGTAGTGGACCCATATATATATATATATATATATATATATATATATATATATATATATATATATACACATACATGTATGAGGATACAGATATATGCAAGGGAACATATGAAAAAAAAAAAAAAATATATATATATATATATATATATATATATATATATATTCATTTTTTCATAAGATGCAGCACTGTCATACTTAAGAACACCTTAGTACAAGGGGTCTGCACCAAGCCAAACAAAGTGGGTGGATAAGGGTATGGAAATAGGGACACATTGGAAATAATTGGGTATATAAACTGAGGACATTGCTGCAGTAACACTGTCTGTCCTAACTTATGTTGAATGCAATATCAGATGTCTGAGAAATCAATTGCTTGTCATTATGTAGTGAGTCCATTCCAGACATCACCCCACTGAATTGTCAGAAATACACACTTGTCATGGGGACCAGACCAAATATATGAGCCAGACAACTTTACATCCTATGAACACCTGGAGAGTTGAGAACTATGAGTGCAGCTATGTAACATTAAGGACACTACACTAAGCTGACAAGCATGTCACCAAGCACAATTCAAAATACAGTTAGGACAAAACTACACTACCCCAAAGCAGCACTGGGGAATTATCCATGCATTAGCTAATACAGCATCCACTACAGGGATGTATCTGTATTGAAAAAAAGATACAGGTGTGAAAGTGCATACACACACACCCAATTGCACCACAGTCACAGCAACATACCGGTAAGCCTACCAAACACTACAGTATAATGACAGTGTGGACAGATATACATTGAATGATAGTCACACAATATCCCTACATATACTGTCCCAGCTCACAGTAGCCAGACTTGTGCAGTGGTATGGGACATGTCTCAGAATGCCCATACAAACATGTACTGCTGATAGACCACCAATAACTGGAGAAACATGCATAGTTGGATACAAAAGGATGCATGACACTCACACCTGCCCTCCCCATCCTACTAGGGTTACCACCTTTCCCACTTTGCGAGGGATAGTCCCTCTTTGGGCAGTTCTGTTCTGCGATAAAAATCAAATAATGGCAAATGTCCTGACATTTTAGGACAAAAATAGTTTTCTTTAATAGTTGCATAAAACAGTTATTTATTTTATCTGAAACACCTAAATGTTATATGAAATAGCATAAGCAACTAAAATGCTACAAGAATAAGCTTTTATTTTGGCAAAAAAGTAAAGTTCTATATTTTGTCCTGCAAAATCTGACATTTCTACAAAAAATGTCCCACTTTGGGTATTTGAAAAGGTGGCAACCCTACACCCTACACAGGCCAACTAATAAGTAAACAGTACACTGCTACAAATTCTTGATAGGCCATACACAATGGCCAAACATACACCAACACCACCAGACTGTATAGAGTTCTACAGGTTCTCCAGCCTTTGCCTTCATATTTATGGCCCCTACCCCAGAACATTTGTGGGATTCCACAACATCACTGGGACGATATCAGGAATGTCAGCACTAAATAATAGTAGACATACCTATCCACCTTATAGTGCATGACATATGGACAAAGCCTGACACAATAGAGGTACAACAGCTCAGAAACAGGGAAATATGTACAAACTGCAAAAGTCATTTGCAATGAGGAGAATGGCAATGTGGTAACACATCAAGTGTGTCATAGCTGAGGTACAGCTGTACACAATTACCAGGTCTGTATAACAGTTATTGCATGTACCACAGAGTTTATAGGGTTGAGGGATGTATACGGGTAAGTGTATGGAAGTAGACATCAGCAGCTCTTGTAAAGTGGACAATGGGAAGTGTATTGGGTGTAACACACCTCATATTGTTGAAATCTATACCCCCAGAGGATATTGTGTCCACCTAACAGACAGAGAATACAGTTCACACACACACACACACACACACACACACACACACACACACACACGCACACGCACACACACACACACACACACACGCACACACACACACACACACACACACACACACACACACACACACACACACACACACACACACACACACACACAGGATCACAATGGCCTCTGTTGATTTTGGAGCCCCTACCCATCTAGTTAGTGGTACTACAATGTTAGGCAGTTATCGCAGGTGGTACAGAGCTTATAATGAGGAGAGTGTTCCACAGTATGGATAAAGTGAATTACATCATGTGCCCTTGTAAGGTATTGCAGTGGGGGATGTACTGGGTGTGAATGTATTCATAATACTGTCACAGATGAGTCTACACACTCCCAAACACTGCTATACACACCAATGCATACACACAAATGTGCCAGTACTGTGATTAGCAGCCCTGCCTCTCTACCTATTCATTCTATACAGTTGCATAGCTGCTACACACAGCAAGGGGCTTATAGGTCTGCAGAGTGTCTACAGATACCTCTACAGTTGATGTAAAAAGCAGCCCTTGTAGAGTTGAACATAGGATATGTGCTGGGAGTACCATGGCCTAAAATTGTAAAGCATGGCTACCCAATGGATATAGTCCTCATTCAAACACACTCAGGATACTGGTCTTGCACACATTTGCCAGGACTGAGATTAGAACCCCTACCTATCTAGTTATTGCTACTAACTTATTATGTATTTATTGCATGTGCCATGGAGCTTACAGTTCCTCTAAGGTGAACAACATCACCACCTTGTAAAGTGTGGCAATGGGAGATGTACTGAGTAAGAATGGACTCAAAATACTGTAACCTACAGAAATATACACAATGACAAACACAGATCCAGTCATACACACATTTGCCAGAACTGAGGTTAGCAGTCCTGCCTGTCTTGTCAGTCAGTCCATACTGTTACATAGTTCCTACACACAGCACATCCCTTATTGGGATGAATAGCATTATCAGATACCTCTATGGTTGATGGAAACAGAGGGCCTCATACAGTGGACCTTGAGACATGTACTGGGAGTACCATGGTCTAAAAATGTAAAACACCCCCCACTAAATATAGTACTCACTCAAACACAGGACACTGTTGTCATACACATAGTCACACATTTGCCAGGACTGAGATTAGAACCCCAGCCTATCTAGTTATTGGTGCTACAGTGATATACATTTATCACATGCACCACAGATCTTGCAGGGTGAAGACTGTTCCATGGCTCTTCTAAGGTGAGCAACATCACCAGCTCTTGTACAGTATGGCAACGTGCACTGTACTGGGAGAGTGAGACCTAAACGTGCTGTCTCCTACAAATATACACACATACAAACATTTGCACACACATACCACACACACACACACACACACACACACACACACACACACACACACACACACACACACACACACTCACATTTGCCAGGACTCAGATTGGAACACCTACCTATGTAGTTATTGGTAGTATAGTGTTATGCAGTTACATCAAGCACCAGGGAGCCTATAGGGTGAAGAGTATCACAAGGTACCTTTAAAGTGTATAACATCACCAGCCCTTGCAAAGTATGGCAATGTGGGTGTAGTGGGTGAGAAGGGTGTCAAAGTACTTTCACCTACAACTTTACATGCTCACAAACACTTTTATACACAGTCATGCACACACACATTTGCCAGTACTGAGATTCATTGGTTCATGAGACAGACTGGGATTTCACTAGATGTGGGATTCCTAACAGGGCTGGACAGACATGGCTTTGTCAGTCAAGCAGAGATTGCATGTAAGTAGCCAAGATGAGTCCGAGAATACTTGGAGGTATTGGACTCTGTCCATATAGTACAGTTGTTTGAGACCTAGGGTTCTATTTGTGGGGTACATTTGCAACCTCCCCAGGTGTTGCAGGTGTCTAGTGAGGTACATGGCAAATAGGCCATTGTACTTGATGTTTGGCTTAATGAGTGGAGAGTAGAGTGAGACATTGACCTCTTCCTTTCTGGATGCAACACCCATAGTTATGAGATGTGCCGCATAGATGGACTTTCTGCTACAGTGGCAATGTGGTGGTCATAAGAGAGGTTACTGTCAACCAGACCTCTTATAACAACTTCTGTGTCAAGTGGACTACCAGTGATGTGGTAATTTATGGAAACCACTTTGATCTTAGTGGGGATGGTGAAACATTTCTTGCCATTGAGCATAAGGCCAGTGTTCAGACAACAGTCATAGGTCTCAGTGGGGACTGTATGAAGGATGTCAACATAATTTAGGGATGTAAACATAGCACCCACCTTGCAGTTGTCTGCAAACATTGTCAGCCAGAGTCCCTTTGTGT